>NC_134483.1:50526151-50571151 GCF_040206685.1 Ascaphus truei | reverse complement strand
GATCCTATGGTAAGTAATGGATGTAAAATTAGTAATTAAACTCCACTAAACAGTACTCCCTAAATAGGGTCTGTAAGCTAGATAGAAAAAAAAGGGAATCCTCATGCATGCGGGCAAGGTAAACATACACTGTAGATCAATACACAGACGTACTGGTGTACCATTCAATATATA
This sequence comes from Ascaphus truei, assembly GCF_040206685.1. Classification (NCBI taxonomy): domain Eukaryota; kingdom Metazoa; phylum Chordata; class Amphibia; order Anura; family Ascaphidae; genus Ascaphus; species Ascaphus truei. Next base: position 50,570,977 of record NC_134483.1, on the reverse strand, counting down.
TGAATAATAAACTTGATTCCCGAGTCAGGTGTTGGTGTCTATGGTACTTTATTTCTAATGTGGAGTATCAGTACAGCCACTAGAACAGATGTGACCTCAAGTAACCTTCTGGGGTCAGGGAATACACAGCAAACCACCTAGTGCAGACATAAGTAAAGTGCTTTTATCATATAATATGCGCACATTGACTGCACTGGTGAGGTAGCTTGTATTGGTGGGTTAACTCTGTGTAATTCCTAATAGAGTGGCCCACAGTGAGATCTAGTAAGGCACTCTAAGAGTGACCCACAGTAACCTTATAGGTCAGAGGTGATCAAGTGAATCCCCTCTTATCGAGTACCGTTATGAGGGAGACATATAATTAACCAGTTTAATGTAAATGGTCCGTGGGGGGACAGAACCAGTGATCAACAGTATACACAGTATGATGTACTAGATAAAACAGCCCCTTGAGGTAAGGTGCTCACATGAACCTCTATACGGAGAGAGTCTCCCTGTGAACACATATATTCCTGTAATGTTCTTAGAATATTCACATTAACATTAAGAGCTGGTGTTAGATAAGCTCAGTGAATACACTGCCCTGAACTGTGGTATATAAATACTTGGAGGATAATGTTCCCTTTATCTATCTAAGAGGAGGTCTCGCGTGTCCGTTGGGACACGATCTGAGACTTGTATCGTGCAGGAGCAGGGAGCCGTGTCAGCTCGACTTGCGAGACAGTCAGGCGCGGTGATTATCAGACCCTGCGCGTGCACATCAGAGAAGAGAGCCGACGCGCGCGTTTCGCTTGAGACGCTTTTTCAAGGCAGTAAGTAATCATGAGTGGACCCTGCATGCTAGCAGGTATTTATAGGTCCTCCAGGTAAGTGACGTCACTCTTAACCCTTTAAGTCTTGCTGCGTGTGTGGGGTTTTGCATCTATTATACACCACTTAATATAGTCTTTTCAGTGTGCACACAGTATTAACAAATAAAAGTATGTGCCGGATTCTAGCTTTTTGCACCATACTGTTGTGTAATACATTTAATATGTATGTTGTCAGGCTACTTATAGGGTAATGAGACTGCTCATTCCCTATAGTCATAAAGGGTAGTCTATGATAGTTGTTGTATTGCTTCAATGGCTACTGATGGTAACATACGTTCAATGAGGAAAACTCATTGAATAGTGGGGTACAGAGATACCCCTTTTCCTTTTGGGGAGAATATAGTGAAATGTCCAAGGATACGGTGATCCCTGATATTAAGACAGATGCAGAAAGGGTGAGATGGAACTGAATCCATAATTCTGTGTAGATATGGATGGAAAACCAGAGATCCCTAAACTCTGATAGCAGCATAGATGGACCATAGCTGAATTTATAGGAGTCAGATAAATGGGGTAAAATTGGGGCAAGAGTCCCATGTGTATATATCCACTTGGCTTCTTTTTGTAGGAGGACTGTGTCCCAGTCCCCCTTCCTTTGGCCACAAGAAAAGTGGTCAATCCTACAGAATTGTACGGCTTTTGTATCCTCATCATGACATAAGTTAACATGTCGAGATGGGGGTTTGTCTGCTTTGTTCCTTATAGTACCGATGTGTTCAAGGACCCGCTATTTGAGGCAACGTCTGGTTTTACCGACATATATTTTGCCACATGTGCAGATGCCTTGGTATATCACACCTGTACTTAGGCAGTTGATAAAAGTGCGAATTTGATATGTCTTGGTGTTGTTCCAGTTTGTAAATTGCCTCGTAATCCTCATGTATTGGCAGGCCTTGCACCTTTGACACATATATCAACCTGTGGGTTTAGGAGGTAGCCAGGTTCTAGTGGATATTTCTGTAAAATGACTATGAACAAGTATACAGTATCCCGTATATTTCTTGCCCGTCTGCTAGCCATAGCCGGGTATTCCTTAATTACCCATCTTATATGTTTGTCGGCCCTCAGAATGTGCCAGTGTCTCTGGAGGATGGCACGTGCCTGTGGCATTCTCTGTTGTAGGTACCTATGAAGCGTATAGCTCCATCTTGGTTGTTATTCGCTTTATCCATCATAAGTGACCTACGGGTAGTATGTTTAGCTCTTTTGCAGGCTTTTTTTAATGCTTTTCTTACTGTACCCTCTCTCCAAAAAACGTTGGGTCATGCATTTGGATTGTTTTTCAAATTCAAGGTCAGTACTGCAGTTGTGCCTTATCCTAAAAATTGGCCAGGCTCGTGGCCTCCTGGAGGTTATTGGTGGCTGTGGCTTTTCTGTAAACACTTGTGTCTAGAGTTCCGCCTGTGCCCCTAGAGATGCACAAATCTAGGAAACATATGAGATCTTTATCATGTTCCAGGGTTAGATGGAGATTGTACACATTAGTGTTGAGTAGACTAATGAATTCTTTAAGAGCGACCTCTGGGCCCCACCACAGCACGATCACATCATCGATGTAGCGGACCCAGAGGTCAATGTGCTCAGTGTATCCCATCATCTCCTCAGTGAAAACTACCTGGGACTCCCACCTTCACAGGTAGAGATTCGCATACGTGGGGGCACATTTTGTCCCCATTGCGGTGCCTCTAATTTGGTGGTATATTTTATTGTTGAAAAGGAAATAGTTCCTTGTCAGCACGAATCTGAGTAGATGGTAATGATGATGATGTATTTCCGGTCCTGATACGGTGCTGCCTCATGTAAATCCCCAAAATATTGACTTTTACTTTCATTCTGGTCATATATTTTTAATTTTGAATAACTCCACTAGTTTCTCTATTTTCTAGATATACAATATGTCAGGGTCTCTTAAAATACCCACCTTTGAAAATGTCTACAAATTGCTTTATAACTGTGTATGGTAAATAACTATATTCTAGGATCACTTACATGAGTTTTTATAAACTTTGGTGCATAACGTCCATTTAAAGCAGTCACCCGACTAAAGGCAAAAATGGCACCCATGGCTGCCACACTGCAGGTTATTATTATATAGGATGCAGAATGCTAGACTCCACAAATCTACCACCAGGTGTCCATAGTCCTCGTTCACTCACGGTCACTCAAAATCTACCATAAATTAAAATACAAAATAATTATAAAATACATTAATCCTACGTGTTTCGTAGCTGAAACGCTACTTCATCAGGGAAACATTTCCCTTGTCTCACCGTGTGGTAAAAAATGTGTTAATCCATACATCGCACATGTTCTATTTTCCTGATGTACGCTGAATACTTACCTTTTCGATTTAGATAAATTATCTTGATATACTTCACCATTGCGTTGCGCTGTTGTTTCTGTTGTTGTTTCTCTAGTGCTGTAGGGGTAACGAGCTACTCCCACCTGATACGGCTGCATACGCACTTCAAAACCACATTTGTTATTGTTTGTTACAATTTATTATTGTATACACGGTTGTTACAATTTATTATTGTATACACGGTTGTTACAATTTATTATTGTATACACGGTTGTTAAAGGTATGCAATATTGCACTTTATTCACTGAAATACTCGTTTATTTCTACACTATTGTAGGATATAGCTGCGCACTGTATTTTCTTTTTCACTGAATGTCATCCTGACACTAGCTAACCGCATGATCTCGCTACCTAATCTGATGCAGTCTCTGGGGGAATTCGGCAGACTATCAGGATACAAAATAAACAGACAAATCTGAGGCCCTGAATCTGTCTAACACAGGTCTAGCAATTCAAAGCTTGCAACAAAAATTTAAATTCAAATGGCGAAATGACCTCCTTAAATACTTAGGCCCAAACACTACGAATCCCTATACCAGGACAATTACCCTGCCCTATTTGGGAAAATCAAAAAGGACTTAGAGAGGACTGGAGCGACCACCAGATCTCTTGGTTTGGAAAAATGAATTCTGTAAAAATCAACGTAATCCTAGACTACTGTACCACTTCCAAACTCTCTCTAATCAATATTTCCAAGAAGGGAACTGAGAATAATACAAAATCCCATTTTCAGATTTATTTGGCAGGGAAAGAGACCCAGAATCCCAAGATCAGTCTTGCTAACCTCTAGGTCAAGAGGAGGAATGGCAGTCCCAGACATAGTTAGATACTACCACACAGTCCAGCTACGCCAAATAGTAGTGTGGAATCCAGCCAAGTATTGTTGGGTGGAAAATTAGTCTTTGACCTCAAAGGACCGCCTAATACCTGACATGCTATGGCGTCAATAGAAAAAAGAACCAGGATAGAAATTCACGTTGAATCTCTGGGCTAAGGTAAAAGAAACATAAACTTAGATCCACTGTCTCCCAGCTCCTACCTATTTTTAACAACCCTGACTTCCCACCAGGAATAGGATTGAATCATTTTCATGTGTTAAAAAAAACCAAAATAAGAAGGTTAGGAGACTTTTTCCACATGGGGAAGCTATTGAGCATACAAGAGCTCAAGCAACAACATCAAGCATCTATCCTAAAGAAATCAGAGTTGCCGGAAATCCCTAAATTCGAAGGTCTCTGCAAAGACGCAGAGTACAAGAAGGGACTGATAACAAGAATTTATGCAGGGGTAGAAGTGGCTGGGAACACCCCGGCTCACAGATAAATGGTCAAATGGGCCAACGACTTAGGAACTGAAATCGACAGGAAAGACTGGGAGGACATTTGGGACAATGCCGCTAAAACATCTATCTGCACAATTACAAAAGAAAACATTTATAAAATAATTTATTAATGGTACCAAACGCCCTCAAGATTAAAACAGATCTTCCAGAAACCTCAGACCATTGTTGGAGGGCAGATGGGCAGCATGGTCCACATTTGGTGGGAGTGCCCAGCAATTCAGAGGTACTGGGGTATTGATACAGGAAATCATCAAAACCATTACGGGTCTGACCATCCCACTTGACCCTCTGGTGTACATTTTAGCCAAGCCGATCGAGAAAACCAACTCCCCGACCAAACGCCTAATCTCACATATCCTGACGGCCGACAGATGCGCAACAGCAGCAGCCTGCCCCCCCCTTCCAAACAGATGGTCATAAACAGAATAGGGAAGTAATGCTGATGGAGAGACTCTCAGCCTTCCTCAGACACACTACCGAAAAGTTTCATAAGACCTGGGATCCATGGCTAGAAGCCCAAACTTAGGAGAGTGTCTGGGTAACAGAGAGGAACTAGGTACAGATAATGGAAAAGGGATGAAACAGCCCCCCCCCCCCTTAAATGATTTTTCTTCTTTGGTATATCTTATCGAGTTATTTAAATGTATAAAAACAATGTCAAATAGTCTCTTTGGGCTGAGGAAGCCCAAGGGGACTACTTTAGATAAGTGCTATGATTATTGTCATGTAATAACTTTGTTGGAAAAGAAAGAAACGCAATAAAAATATTTGTACATAAAAAATGGCAGTGGGCCACACATATCTCAAGAAGATATTATCATCGTTGGATAAAAGGGAAATAAAAAGACCAAGACAATTACCAAAAGTAATGAGAGAGGATAAAATGTTAAAATATGTTGGAGTAAAGTGGAGAAGAGAGACTTGCTACTGAAGTAGAGAGAAATCCAATGAGGAGAAACGGAGCACAGCAAGTCCAAAAATCTGGGGCTAAGCAGCAGTAGCGATTAAAAAATAGACTTATTAGTGGCGTGACATCATGGAGGTGAAAAAACATTACTCTGACGCGTTTTGGGCTACAACTAGCCCTTTGTCAAAGTTGCTGTGCTCCGTTTCTCCTCATTGGATCTCTCTATTTACTACGCGACTGGATGCCCGCCTTGCAGGACAGCAACACCAGAATTGAGAGTCACTTATGTGATTACATATGCTCTAGGGGGATCTGCCTATTTCAAAAGGACATGTTGAGCCACAGTGGTTTTTATACATGACAGCTCTGGGTCTTCAATACTCCAAGAGGCATTTTCACCCCACTATTGAGCTCTTCAATCAAGCTTTTTCACTAACTCACTGGTTGTTATTAGATCTGTCCTTTCTTCAATCAGATGTTTATTACATATATCATCATGTTATCATGAGTCCCTGAACTTTGATGGACTGATATCTAAGATTATTTTCTCTAACTGCTTGCTACCGAAGTATCTGGAAGATCAGCAGTGGATTGATAAGGGCTGAAAATAATGAGAGAGAGAAATTGCACTTTATTGGATTTGTAGTGTGATCTAAATTAGAAAGAATAGGTGTAAAACAAAATCAAAATCAAGTGGCATGAATACAGTCGAGACATTAAACAGGTTTTCAATACCAGACATTTCAACGTACTAGATGAACTGTTGAATGTTTAAATGGAAGTGTTGAAGACATAGCAGGTAGAATTAGATGACGTGTGATGCAATGTACAGTTCTAACTTATGTACACTACAGGATACAGTACTTATATACAAATCCACTTCTCTAACTAATCAAATACATTTGCACAGTGGTTTAGGTGTGGTGTATTTCATTATCAGAGCAAGCTTTAAAAATGAATACACCTCTGATTACACCTTTTACTGCCAAAACAGTAATTGCCTAGCAAAATGCAAGCAAATCATTATCCTTAAAGATTATGCATTAAAACTGTATGTAGCCCATGTGAAACACCTATTGTACTCTAGGTGTAAGCATTGTTTTCATGCACACTAATTACACTTTAAAACCCAAAGCTAATCCCAGGATTTTATATCTGGACAGCTGGATTTGTGGCTTTGAATAAGGACTAACCTCCTTTGCATTGCTCTAGGCCAGGAGTGGCCAAATCTAGTCCACCAGGGTCATCAAACAGATCAGGTTTTAAGCATATACCTGCTTCAGCACAGGCGGCTCAATCTACAACCGAGCCACTTGTGCTGAAGCAATGATATCCTTAAAACCTAACCTGTTGGTGGCCCTGGTGTACTGGACTTGGCCACTTCTGGCCTAGGCATTTATAGCCGATACCACCATAACAACTTACAGCTTTACCAAAATATCTGTGCCATTAATACTCCTACTTTAGACACACATCAATGTGGTAACGAGTCTAAACAATACAATTTGAAGATGTCTATATACTCCAAGGGATTTTAAACAATATACACTGTAAATAAAAGCACAGAGTCACTTATAATTTGATGTCATAAAATTTTATTGTTTTCATTTTTATTCAGGGTTTCTGATCTAGTATCACTAGTAAGCCAATGCACATTAATGGGAATATGCTAGAACAATAGTTCTAACAGATACTTTAAAAGAAACAGAGTGCAACTAGTGGAGGATTCTTTCTGATCTTCTTTTTGATCTTACCCTGTAAGCCATGTAGTTTTAGTTAGTTATTATAACTAAACGCTCTTAATACCTGTATTGCACATGATGTGATTATATTCTCAGTCCTTCCCTCTCCCATTGCAATCTAAGGCTGGCACGTCATTGGTGCTCACTGTTTGGGGATCTCTGTTTTAGATCGGATTCCCAACCCTCCCTATATGGGGTCCAGTAAACGATATATTCATGATTTTAAGGACCACTGTGGACAAAAAATGCTTCATAACACCAACGAACTGATTCATTAATGTGGAATACCATACTGGATTTGTTACATCATTTGTTAAAAGAAAACGTCCCAAGATTGCCTTCCTTGTTTTTTTTCCAGTTTTCATAGTGTCCAGCGATCTAACAAGATGGACCTCATAGCCCGACTACGTCAGGGCAGCTGGGCCAGAATGCAACCACTATCCTCAAAAGTTGTGGTCATTTGTTGTTGGCCAAAACGGTAATTGTATAGTTACACTGCCATGACATTAAATCTACTACTTTTCTCATGTCAGAATTTGAGAAACAAATCCTCTCATCTTTAAGAACCATTCTAAGCATTAGAGTAGTATCCTTCATCAACACAAAAAAATACATTGGAGTATATAGGCTCACACCTTTTTATAAACCTTTGATGATGCACATTCCAAACTTTACCTGGTGATGTGTTCCAGGAATCTTTCTTCCTATGATCTCTTGAGTGCAGTCAGAAATGCATTGAATTTGTTTGGTGGTTTGCTCTTTAGAAATATCAATGTTCAATTATTCATTACAATTGCCAGTTGATTGTGGTTGCAAACTTCATTTCATCACCAGCTCCAATGATTTAAATAAGACCTGTCTATAATTTCCTGGGATTTCTTTATGATAATAAAACCCCATGACCAAAATAACCAAAACAACCATTTTCTGCAGGATAATAAGCATGGAAAAACCACAAACGTTGAACAACAATATCCCTCTGATTTAGGCACATTATTAAATGAGCCATCTTTAAGACTACCAATTACTTATGCTTTAATATATATATTCTATTACAATGCCGCTAAGATGAAATGACTTGCTAAAAATAAAATATAAAACATGCCTTTAACACGGTGCCACCCCGCCCTAGATTATACTGTACTTTGTTAGGTATAGGACTACAGCCAACAAACCTCAGCAATAAAGAGACAACATTGAAGGCTATGGCTCATGGAACTTTTTTTATTTGGAAAATAAGAATAGGAGGAACTGCCCCCACTGTGAAAACAAAGTACCTTTTACCTGATTACTTTATAAAACTTACTGTTGGCCTTCAGTTATAAAAAATAAAAAAAAAAAAAAAAAAGGGGACGTGTTTATAGCCCAGGAAAGTATTAAAAAGTGAGACAAGATCTCAGTGTTTTACACCAGAGCATAATAAAAATCTGATAGACCATGGTGCTTCTTCATGCCAAATCTTGCATTTAGAGAGACACAAAAGAACAGAAAATCCTAACGCTTCCTACGGTTCATTTTCTCAGGCATCTCGCAGTACTTATATAAAATAAAGTCAGCTTGTTTTACTTCACTTCCCACACACAATAAATCTAATTCTTACAGAAAACTATTTTAAAATCACCATAAGATCTGTCATCCAGGGTCATAACTATAAAAATAATGTAAATATATAAACAATGGGCGCTACTAAACAAGTATGACAAAAAGTGTAAAATGAAGCTTTATCAAATATATGTGTTAGAACCACAAAAAAAACAAAACACGTAGGGGCATTGTAGAAACTTAATTTTAATATGCACACATCAAGGTTCCCGCTCCCTCTCCATGCCTATAAGGCCTCGTCCAGTGTGGATTCCTGGCCAGTTAGGTGCGAGTGCGTCTGGGGGCGCGGTCACAACATCACGGAGCTGGTTCGCCCTCATTGGGAGAACCGTTCATGTGACGCGCTTGCGAGCAGCAAAATCAATTTTGCTTGCTTGGCAAGCGGAAATCAATTTTGCTTGCTCGGCAAGGGGCTGAGCAGGCCCGCCCGCCCGCTCGCTCACGCGCATTGACGCAACATGTCCAGCGTGAGCGCCCTTTCAGCACCACCCTGGACGAGGCCTTCGAGGAAGACGCCAGCAGTTGACGTCAGCGGTGGAGCAACATACTGTGTTTTTGAACTCGTACTGCCCAGAGAGAGGATCCTCGTTGCTCCCTTTGTCCGTGCCCGTATGAGAAAGACCCCAGCAGTGGACGCTAATGCAGAGAAAAATAGAGAACCCCTGTATGAACAGCAATGGATGCGATGAAATTTGTTTTAATTTTATTTCCTGTCAAGGGCATTGCCTACTTTTAACGATTATTGGGAATGAAAAAAAGTGCATGTACAATAGTGCTCTTTGCACCTCTCTCTCAAGAACTATACCACTTTTTCATTGCAAGGAAGTCTATGATCTAATTCATATTGGTATGAGAAGAGAACTAGGTTAGAGTAATGTAGGGAGCCATGTAACAGCAGCAAAACCAATGCATTATATTGTACATGTATAGGATATAGGTTGGCTGACTCCTCATACTCCCTCCCCAAATCAGGCCCCCTTGTTTTCTTCTTCACTACAACTCCACCACTATTAAAACAGTCTCACAACTATGTAGCCTAGGGGTTTACATCCGAGTCCTCCCTCTTGTTCATCCCACATAAAATGTGGTTAATACATTTTGCAGTTTCTTCCTCTTCAACATTGCAAATATATGCCCTTTCCTCTCTCCCTTGACTACTAAAAGACTGATGCATGCCCTTGCTCTCTCCCGTATCGATTACTGCAACATTATTTTATCTGGCCTCCCTGCATCCCACCGCTCTCCCTTACAATCTATTCAAAATTATTTTACGTTAACTTGGGTTTTTGGTCTCAAAACGTACAGATTTAATTTGCTACAAAGTTGATCATATATACGGTACATCACAACAGATATACAGTTAAGTCCGGAAATAATTGGTCACGGACACAATTTTCATAATTTTGGCTCTGTACGCCACCACAATGGATTTGAAATGAAACAACCGAGATGCAATAGAAGTGCAGAGTTTCAGCTTTATTTCAAGGGGTTGAACAAAAATATCGTATGAAACGTTTAGGAATTGCAACCATTTTCATACACAGTCCCCTTATTTCAGGGGCTCAAATGTAATTGGACAAATTAACACAATCATAAATAAAATGTTAATTTTTAATATTTTGTCGAGAATCCTTTGCAGGCAATGATTGCTTGAAGTCTGGAATGCATAGATATCACCAAACGCTGGGTTTCCTACTTTGTGATGCTCTGCCAGGCCTTTACTGCAGTCTTCAGTTGTTGTTTGTTCGTGGGTCTTTCTGCCTTAAGTTTTGTCTTCAGCAAGTGAAATGCGTGCTCGATCGGGTTGCGATGAGGTGATTGACTCGGCCTTTGCAGAATATTCCACTTCTTTGCCTTAAAAAACTCCTGGGTTGCTTTCGCAGTATGTTTTGGGTCATTGTCCATCTGTAAAGTGAAGCGCCGTCCAATCAACTTCGCTGAATTTGGCTGAATCTGAGCAGACAATATATCCCTTTATACTTCAGAATTCACCCGGCTGCTTCGGTCTTCTGTCACATTATCAATAAACACAAGTGACCCAGTGCCATTGTAAGCCATGCATGCCTATGCCATCACACTGCCTCCACCATGTTTTACAGATGATGTGGTATGCTTCGGATCATGAGCCGTTCCAAGCCTTCTCCATACTTTTTTCTTCCCATCATTCTGGTACAGGTTGATCTTAGTTTCATCTGTCCAAAGAATGCTGTTCCAGAACTGGGCTGGCTTTTTTTTAGATATTGTTTAGCAAAGTCTAATCTGGCCTTTCTATTCTATTGAGGCTTATGAATGGTTTGCCCCTTGTGGTGAACCCTCTGTATTTGCTCTCGTGAAGTCTTCTCTTTATGGTAGACTTGGATAATGATATGCCTACCTCCTGGAGAGTGCTCTTCACTTGGCTGGATGTTATGAAGGGGGTTTTTTCTTTACCATGGAAAAGATACTATGATCATCCACCACTGTTGTATTCCGTGGGCGTCCAGGCCTTTTTGTGTTGCAGAGTTCACCAGTGCGTTCTTTTTTTCTCAGAATGTACCACACTGTTGATTTGGCCACGCCTAATGTTCCTGCTATCTCTCTGATGGTTTTTTTTTTTTTTTTGCAGCCTAGGATGCCCTGTTTCACTTGCATTGAGAGCTCCTTTGACCACATGTTGTGGGTTCACAGCAACAGCTTCCAAATGCGACTGCCACACCTGGAATCAACTCCAGACCTTTTACCTGCTTAATTGATGATGAAATAACGAAGGAATAGCCCACACCTGTCCATGAAACAGCTTTTGAGTCAATTGTCCAATTACTTTTGGTCCCTTGAAAAAGAGGGGGCTACATATTAAAGAGATGTAATTCCTAAACCCTTCCTCCAATTTCGATGTGAATACCCTCAAATTAAAGCTGAAATACTGCACTTTAAGCCCATCTTCATTATTTAACTGCAACTTGAATTTATTTTGGTACACAGCCGAAATAACAAAACTTGTATCAGTGTCCAATTATTTCCGGACATAACTCTAAATGCATTTCCTTTTTGTTTACATTTACCATCTGCACTGTGAGACTGAATGAGAAACTAACAAAGGAAAAACTCTAAATCTTGAGGGATGAAATACAGCTGAATTTTAAATAGGATAAAAGGCCTACTGGGCTTGAGAGAAGTGACCCTGCAAGTAATGAATTAGCATAGTCACATCTTTATAATACTGGTGCTCAGTCTTACAACCAAGCTGCTGCCACAGTCAGAGCGTGCCTAATTTTTTTTTTTTAAGTATCACATAGTATCTTGCACTATTAGCCGTTGTTGAATTAGAATTGGTAGAAACCAGGCATTTTGCTCTTTGCCGAAAGCAAACCCCAGAAGCAATAATATATTGGGTGACAAACAGAATGTTAAAAACATAATTAAACTTCAGTTTCTCCAGATTCCACTTCTCATTATGCATTCGGACACTGTAGATAATACAATACATGTAAAAGATAAGAAATACGTTGGGCATCACCAGCGTTTAGCCAATAACTAAATATATTTTGGGAGATAAGTTTCCTGAATGGACATGTACATAAAATTGATCCTAAAACTGAACCATGAAGACGCCCTACTGAAACGATTACAGAAAAGTGATGCTGTAGCAGGGCACACAATAGCAGTCTGCCATCTACCAATGGCAGGCCAATTATGGTCACTTAGGTGAAAGAATGGGTCTGCGCCGACCCCCCAGAGGAATCACAAATATGTCGATCGAACGGGGCAAACTATAGAACACACAAACAAAACAAAAAAAAGAGCGCGCAAGGAAAGAACATATCAAGACCCCCTGATGAAGCGTGACGCGAATCGTGTAGAGGTTTTATAAGTCATCACGTAACTTACACAGGACACAGCAGTTTCAAAAAGACACGGTTATTCAAAAGGCACTCGCTCTCTCAGGGGTGCGCAAACTTTTTCCTCTGCGTCACCCTGCCTGCTCTCCTCTGCCCCTTACCTCATCTCCGGCGTCATCTGATGCCGCATTGCCATGGTCACGCGTCACCCGAAGCAGTCGGGGACAAGGTAAGGGAACTTACAGAGGCCTCGCGCACCCCCAGCATTTAATTGAAATGCTTTGGGGAAGAGTGCGGGTCCTCTGAAAGCACCATGCCCCTCTCTCCCAGAAAATCTAGCTCCCCCAGTTTGCACACTCCTGCTCTATCTTGAATCTTGAGGATGCAGTTAAGTACACATAAATTAGTGACATGGAAGAAAGCTCTAGAGCAGTGGTTTCCAGCCTTTTTTTGGTTAGGGAACCCAAGTGAAATTCTGAGGAACCCTGAACCCTCTCTAAAAGCGTGTCCGAGATCAGATGCATTGTAAATTCTTCTGTATTGGATACAATTTTCAAATTGTATTGTATGTCTTTATTTGTATAGCGCCATTAATGTACATAGCGCTTCACAGTAGTAATACACGTGGTAATCATATACATAACAAATAATATAAATAACAGGTCATGGGAATAAGTGCTTCAGACAAAAATGTAACATTTAGGAAGAGGAGTCCCTGCTCCGAGGAGCTTACAATCTAATTGATGACCAGAAAATTACAGGGAACCCTTTAGGGATGCCCGGGGAACCCAAGGATTCCTTGGAACCCAGGTTGAAAAACACTGCTCTAGAGGGCAGCAGCTGAAAATAATGGTTTAAAGCTGAAAATAATGGTAGAAGCCCATAAAGTTTTTTGGGAGGCTTTTATGAATAGAAGAATCTTCAGGTGGCTGGAAGTAGATATTATTTTATTATGCAGAGTATTACGTTTCTGTGGCGAGAGCATGGGTCACCGGTTAGAAATGGAACAGTTATTATGAAGCCCCATTTAGAACAGAACATTGGAGTTCAAATAAAGTGAAACCACACAGTCATATCACCATCCATTCCACTTGTAAAGATATACAGCATTTAATGTTTTTTTTTTTTTTTTTGTCAATCCACTGCTGGATGAAGACCTCCCCATTGATCTTTGAGGTACATACAGAATGCAAAAACAAAATCAACATAACAAGAATCAAGAATAACAGCCGAAAATGTCAACTAGAGCTGCAAAATCGCTTCAGCTTGCTCAAAATGCATGGGTGGGGGGACATTAACCAACAATTATCCTGAACTTATGAGGATTGCAGTTGAAAGCGCAGAAAAAAAACTGTGAGGAATCACCAACAAAAAAATTGGGTCAGATAATATTACGAGACAAAGTTACTGAGATAACAAGAAATGAAGCAATCCCAAAATGCAAGAATGAAATATGCAGAGCTGTCCAAGACAATCCACAAATGTATAACTGAAGATGTAAGAAAATGTAACTGCGATATGTTGAAGAAGGTGACTATCGAAGATAACAAAAGCTTAAAGAAGACGAAACAGTGACTTATGATTGGGAATCAACAGCACTCAAACAATGCCATAGCTCAACAACAAAAGACAGTGCACTTACCATAAAGAGTGTTTAGGACTTGTGCATGAAATTGTACATTAACACAAATAACACAGGGCATATAATACAGCAAAAAGGAGCGAGATGAAACCACCAATGATGTACCATGCATCCTTCAATAAAATCCATGAAGAATGGTGATCTCCCCAGAGAGATGAAATTACAACTGAAATCTTAAAAGAAGCAGAGAAAGACTTGCAAACCTCTTTACATGCTGCTTGAAGAACAGGAAAATTCCAGAACTGAGAAATGTCAGTTATCCTCACCCGCAAGAAAGGAGACAAAGATGACCTCAAAAACTACAAACCAATCAGTCTACTTCCAATCACTTACAAGATTTGTACGAGGATACTCGCTAATCAGCTGCAACAGACCCTGGACCTCACCCAGCATGGAGAACAAGTGAGATGTTGCAGTTGATACAGCACAATGGACCATATCCAAGTCACAAAGGTGATTCCCTTAAGTAATTAATATGATCTACCACTTAGGATTTGTAGACTACCAAAATGCATTTGATTCTGTCTATACCTCAGCGGTTTTAAAAGCATTAAGACAAATTATTGAAGAAGCGTATATTGATGTTATATGGAACATTTTACGAGAATGCCACAACAACCATTAGCTTACATAAAAATACACGCAAGATAAGGATATGCAAGGGAGTGCGATAGGGAGACACCATGTCACCAAAGCTTTTCACAGCTTCACTTGGAGAATTATTCAAGACATTGAATTGGGAAAAACAAGGAATCAAAATCAACAGTGAAAGCGTTAGTCAAAGGACAAAGGAAAGGGTTCTTTACAGTAAGGGCAGTTAAAATGTGGAATTCATTACCCATGGAGACTGTGATGGCAGATACAATAGATTTGTTCAAAAAAAGGTTGGACATCTTTTTAGAAAGGGAAAGGTATACAGGGATATACCAAATAAGTATACATTGGAAGGATGTTGATCCACGGATTAATCCGATTGCCAATTCTTGGAGTCAGGAAGGAATTTATTTTTCCCCTTAATGGGGTTTTTTGTTTGCCTTCCTCTGGATCAATAAGCAAGTATAGATATAGGATAAAAGTATCTGTTGTCTAAATTTAGCATAGGTTTAACTTCATGGACGTACGTCTTTTTTCAACCTCATCTACTATGAAACTATGTAACTAGTCACCAACGTTTTGCAGATTACATGGTTATTTTTACCATAAATCCAGAGGACTTCAGCAAAAAACAGAGCACTCGCAAGTTAGAAAGTGGGCCTCCATATTAATCTCAGCAAGACCAAAGTGATTTACAACAAATTTGTCAACTCTGCATAGATAGAAATAAATGGAATAGAACAAGAAGTCAAAGACTAGGGTTACCTTGACCAGCAAGTAGGAATGGATGGAAACCTTTTGAATTAAATCAATAGGAGAATGAAGATGGTATAGAGCACATTTGGAAGAAACAAGACAGAATCAGTCAAGGGAACCGTCCACTGTGTCTCAAGAGGAAAGTTTTCAACCAGTGTATTCTTCCTGTGCTCACGTATGGATGTGAAACTTGTGCCCTAAATGGGAAGATAATTCAGAAGCTTCAGACAACTGAAACAAGGATGGAGAGATGTATTTAGCAAAATTTAAGTGAGTTAAGACATACTCTATAAGTTGGGTGACCATATTTGTCCTGGACACAAAGCAGGGAAAAAGCAGGGACTAATTCTCAAGAGAACAAAAAAAAAATTGAAATTGAATGAAATCAAGGAGAGCGTGTGCCCATAAAAAACCCCACCTGGGAGGCCAATTGTCCCTAGTATTGGATCTTTGGGAGATGGTGTATCAAGATATGTGGATCATTATTTGCAGAGTTTTGTAAGAGAACTTCCATCTTACATTAGGGATTGCAGCGACCTTTTGGAACAGTTGGACTCCATAATTTGGCAAAAAAACTTTATATGGGTAACGTTGGACATCACATCCCTGTATACAGTTATAGACCATCATCAAGGAATGGCAACTGTCAGACATTTTCTTGAACACTCCACATTATTACTTGTACAAATTTCTTTCATTTTAGATTGCATCACTTTTTACTTACTCACAATTACTTTATGTTTGATGGGATTTTCTATCTCCAAACACGTGGTACTGCTATGGGCACTAGTTTTGCCCCCTCATACGCAAACCTATTCTTAGGTTTGTGGGAGACAGACCACGTGTTTGGTGATAGAAACCCCTATCGACAATTTATCACTTTTTAGAAACGTTACATAGATGATCTTATTTTTATTTGGCAGGGGGGGTGGACTCACTTTTATCATTTATTGAATACCTTAATGACAATAATTTAAATTTGTGTTTCACTCACACTTATAATTTTCATCATATACATTATCTGGACGTATTATTATTTATTGATATTAATATGCTTATCAGTTCAGATGTTTATAGAAAACCTAATTCACGCAACACTTTCCTTAGAGCTGACAGCTGCCATCCCAAGTCCCTTCTCAAAAACATCTCGAAGGGTCAATTGATAAGATTAAAAAGGATCTGTTTCAACAATGAGAATTTTACTAAAAAATCACATGAACTTCTGACCAGGTTCCAAGAAAGGGGCTACCCACCTATAGATCTAAAGAAATCATTAGAGGAGGTTAATAAAATCACCAGGGAAGAATTATTGCTTAAACAAAGGAAAAAGGTTTTCAAACATGATACTAAGGCTATCAATCAACCGCTATTCATTACTCAATATTACACTCAAGTGGGTCAGATAAAGCATATTATCAAAAAACATTGGGAGATCCTTTCAGGAGATCCTCTTCTTAAACATGTTTATTCAGAGGGTCCCCAATTTGTTTTTAGGAAAGCCAGAACCATTGCCAATTCAGTGTCCCGAGTCTTTTCTCCAGTAAACGAAATTGCAATACCAGACGGTTACCTAAAGGAAATTTTAAATGCCTCAAATGCATTTCATGTAAATATATGCTTCCAGGTTCTACGTTTACATCGTTTGTTACTGGGTGTGAGTTCCCTGTTACATCATTTATTAATTGTGATACAACATTCACAGTTTATGTTTTGAACTGCGGATGTGGTAAACAATATGTGGGTCGTACTACTCGTGCCCTGAAGGCCCGTATTAGGGAACACATGAGACTTATAAGAAATGGCGATCTCATTCACCCAGTAGCAGAACACTTCACTAACTGCAGATTGGGAAGTATTGATACGTTTTCATACATGGGCATAGAGCAGGTGCCAGATCCAGTCAGAGGGGGCAATAGGATGGAACTTCTAGACAAACGAGAACTTTACTAGATTTTTACACTTAAAACCAAAATACCAGATGGCCTTAACTCTGACTGGGATCTGGCGCCTTATCTACACTTATCAATATTTAAAATTGAATAAAATTTAATTATATTGAACTATATTAAGTTATGGTCAATATTGTTCTTTTTGTATTGGTCAAATTGATTCATATTAGTGCCTTAATTCCTTATGTTTCTGCGAAATGTCCTGCATTATGCAGGTGGTATCCTTAGAGGGATGGTCCATGATCATGAATTATATATACATCATTCCTGTTGGTTCTATATTATATTCCCTATTATGCACATCGTCCCTATGTTCATTGAATTTTGGTGTGTTGTTAATATTTATCATTATTTTTTATTAATTAGTTTATCACTTATGTCATTAATGTTTATATCATTTCCCAATTAAATTTATTTCTTTGCTTAGGGTTTTTTTTTTCTCAAATATATTTATCAATTTATATTATTATATTACTGATATATATTATTATTATATTCATTTTTTTAAATTATTTATATTGATCAATCAGTTCCAGTTTTTCATTCCCTGATTGTACAGCTCATTATACAATCTATCCTTTTTTCAAGTGGATACTGACGCTTTATATATATATATATTTATGTTGATTATCATCATTAAATACATACTTACTCATGTTTATATGTATTGCCATTAGTTTATCCACTTGATAGGCATTTTCTTTCTTTTATTAGAGATTTTCATATAGTTATGATATTTCTTTTTATTTATATACTTTTTTCTAAGGTTTCTTTAGTTCTGGAAGCTATACCCAGTACTTATATGTCTGTTTCCATATGGATAGTGTTTTTAACCTATAAATGTTTTATGTCAATAAAGTTGTGATAGTTTTGTATGACACGCGCTGACGTCATTACGTACGTGTCACTCCTGAGAAGTTTCAGGAAGTGAACTACGAATGGACGACAGCACGTCTCAAGGGTACTTAAGCAGACTGGTGAGTACTTTAGTTAGTCACCTTGAGAAAGAGCTCACGCTCGAAACGCGTTGGTGGGGATCTCTGTACCCCGTAATATAGCTGTATTTTTTTGCTGGTTCCATTAAATCATTTTTTTATGGGCACACGCTCTCCTTGATTTCATTCAATTTCGATTTTTTGTTCTCTTGAGAATTAGTGCCTGCTTTTTCCCTGCTTTGTGTCTATTTCAACTACAGAAAAAACGGAAGCACACCCCCTATTGGAAAAGAAGAATTTCTGACATCCTCAAGGACAACACCTACTCCAAATGCGAGTATCTTATCACTGGCAAATACTCCATTCTGATACCTTATGCTGGGACACTTTATTTATTGTGTGGCCCCTTACTACATTGTTCGTGGGGGTCCTAGCCCACTTATCAGATTATAATCAATGTTAGATTGTTTTGTGTCCTATGGATTGGTTATCCTTTATTGATTACTGAGGGGTTTCATTTCAAGAAACATCATATGCATTTATTGAACTTTGCAATTTTTGTCAAACATTTGAGGCTTTTTTTCAGAGCACCACACATTTTTCCATTTTCATATTTGTCCTGGGAAAAGCCGGGACAAATGCTGCACACGCGCGATCGGCACCTCCTGGCAAGTGCCGCTCGCGCACACGCTGCCAGCAAGCGCTGATCGCGCACACGCTGCCAGCAAGCGCTGATCGCGCACACGCTGCCAGCAAGCGCTGATCGCGCACACGCTGCCTGAGTGATAGAAAACCGGGACAGCACCCCAAAAAGTCAGGACAGAGGCCTAAAACCGGGACTGTCCCAGCTAAACCAGGACATCCAGTCACCCTACCTACAGTATAACGAAATGTAACAATATACAATTCAAAATGTAGAATGTCAAGCCAATTCTGGAAGAGTACAGGCATTCTGTATTTGTTTTCCATGAAGAGACAGAAATAAGAATGAATGGGTTCGAAACCAAACAACAGTCTGTTACATCATGACATGGGTGAAGAAATTGAAATGGCAATGGGCTGGACACATCACAGGAAGCAAATGAGCATTGTTGGACAAAGATGGTACTTGACTGGATTCCAAGGCAAATTAAGACCAAGAAGACGAACAAAAGTTAGAATGGAGGATGAAATCAGAAAATGTGTTGGACCAATGTGGAGAAGAGGCTTGCAACCACAGTACCAGTAATGGATTAACAAGGGCTGAAGAAGATGACAAACACACACGTGTCAAAAGACTTGCACTATCTACTGAATGTTGGTGGAGGACTCTGAAAACCAGCACAACAACCACCGCTCACTAATGGCAAACATCACAAATTTACAACTTGCAAACAACTACTTAAATTTCTATTTACAGTGTACTTTTACTCTCTTTAGCAGGTGATATTGAACTTAACCCAGGCCCTCCCTTTTCAACTCTGTCCCATACAACCGAGAAAACCCCCTTCAAATTCCAAAAAGGTCCATCTGTTGTCCATATAAATATCCGGAGCCTGCTGCCCAAACTGGATGAACTAAGGGAATGGTGCCTTATGCAAATAAGCCATAATTCTCACAGAAACATGGCTAACCCCTAAAACTCTTGATGCAAATATTGCCATTCAGGGATACGTCATTTTTAGGAAAGATAGGTCAAATAGCAGGAGGAGGAGTATTATTTTATATTGCAGACACCTTACAATTTATGCTGCTAAATTGCCCCCCAAGCCCACCCTCTTTTGAAATCCTACTTGGCAAAATCTGTCCCCCCTTTTCTAAGCCCGTCCTGATTGCTGGCATCTACCGCCCCCCTAAAGTCCCTGACTGATATCACTCAGTTTCTTGGCTCAATTTTCTCTCTGAATGAGAACAGAAAGCAGCAACACACCCGGTGGACAAGGAAAGGAACTACGGCTAGGAGCAGGATGTCTAGGAGACCCTGGCAGGCAAATTTGAATAAACTGAGGACTAATCTACAAGTAATACATTGGGATGATGTTTTTGCAGGAAAAAATGTAGAAGATAAATGGGTAGGCTTTAAAACATTGTTAGGAAAGCACACTCATCAGTGTATACCCTTGGGAAATAAGTATAAAAGAAATATGTAAAAACCAATATGGCTAAATAAACAGGTAGGGGAGGAAATGGACAAGATGAGGCAGGCGTTTAGATTCTTGAAATCAAAAGGGACAGGGGCATCGTATCAGAATTATAAGGAATGTAACAAAATTGCAAATGAGCAAAAATAGATAATGAAAAAAGGATTGCAATAGAAAGTAAGATTAAACCTAAAAAGTTCTTCAAGTACCTTAATAACAAAACAAAAAAAAACAGAAAAGAAAATATAGGACCCTTTCAGTGTGAGATGGGCAGACAGATTATTGGAAATGAGGAAA
This sequence comes from Ascaphus truei, assembly GCF_040206685.1. Lineage (NCBI taxonomy): Eukaryota > Metazoa > Chordata > Amphibia > Anura > Ascaphidae > Ascaphus > Ascaphus truei. The sequence continues at coordinate 50,550,039 of NC_134483.1, read as the reverse complement.
AAGCAGAGGTATTAAACACATTCTTTGCCTCTGTGTTTACCAAGGAAGAATCAATTTCAATTGCAGTGCCGCAGGATGAAGAAACAACCTACATATTAAGGAACAATTGGTTAACTGAGGAAGAACTTCATAGGCAGCTTCAAAAATTAAAGTAAATAAGGCACCTGGCCCCGATGGCAAACATCCAAGAGGTCTCAAGGAGTTAAGCTCAGTAATAGCCTAACCATTACATTTAATATTCAAGGACTCCCATTTCCACAGGCTCAGTACCACAAGATTGGCGATAAGCAGATGTGATGCCTATATTTAAAAAGGGAGCTAGATCACAACCAGGGAATTACAGACCTGTAAGCCTGACTTCAATAGTGGGGAAACTTCTTGAAGGTTAAATACAGGATAATATTCATGAATATCTCATGGAAAACAAAATTAATAGTCAGCATGGATTTATGAAGGATAGATCATGCCAAACTAACCTTAATGTTTCTTTGAGGAGGTAAGTAGGAATTTAGACCAGGTTAATGCAGTTGTAATCTACTTAGATTTTGCAAAGGCTTTTGATACGGTTCCACACAAGAGGTTGGTGTACAAAATAAAGCAAATTCGAAAAATATATGCACCTGGATTGAAAACTGGTTGAAGGATAGACAACAGAGAGTTGTCATAAATGGAACTTTTTCAGGTTGGGCTAAAGTCGTGAGTGGAGTACCTCAAGGATCGGTATTGGGACCCCTGCTTTTTAACTTGTTTACTAATGACCTTGAGGTTGGCATCGAGAGCAAAGTCTCCATCTTTGCTGATGATACTAAATTGTGTAAGTTAGTAGAATCAGGGCAGGATGTAATTTCTCTTCAGAAGGACTTGGAGATACTGGAAACGTGGGTAGGTAAATCGCAGATGAGGTTTAATACAGATAAATGTAAGGTTATGCATTTGGGAAGCAAGAATAAACAGGCGACTTGCAAATTAAATGGGGATAAATTGGGGGAATCCTTGATTCTTTGCGCACCCCATCATGCTCGCGCGCAATTGCCGCGATCATTGCCTTAATGCCTTTTAATCGCGACGCACGTGCGGTTTCTCGCGCTAACCATGGATGCGGCCTGATGCAAATTTAGTGATGGGATTTTGGGAATACCCTCACATTTATGATGATCAAATCTTCATCGTGACTGCATCGACTATTATAGACGATTTGTTACTTATCTGGGATGGGGACCAATATTCTCTTAACTCTTTTATTCAAACTTAATTACAATGATTTTCATTTACAATTCACTTTTGATTGTCCCCATTATCATCATCACATTCACTATTTAGATGTTTTGCTATACATTACTATGGAATACAAAATCCAGACAGATATCTTCAGAAAAATCAACTCATGAAATTCTTTCCTACGAACAGACAGCAGTCACCCCAGATCTTCAATTAAGGCTATGCCGAAAGGCCAATTGCTTTTACATAGAAGAATACAGTATGTTCCGTGGAAGAATCGTTTATTGAACAATCAAGGGATTTAACCTCCAGATTTAAACAATGGGCTATAAAGATTCAGGCACAGAGAAGCATTTGATTATACTATAGGAAGGGACAGATTGGAATGGATTCCAAAAAACAACCTCAGACAGAAACTTACAAATTGTAACCAGTATAAGACAGGTACTCCAATGTACCTTTACTCATTACACAGCATAGCAAACAATCTCACAGCATTACACTGCATAGCAAACAATCACAGCAGATTAGATCTATTATTTATAAGCATCAGGTCACACTCAATGTAGATTTAAAATCAATAGTGACTTTCAAATTGAATTGGGGGAATCCTTGATGGAGAAGGATTTAGGAGTGCTTGTAGCCAACAGGCATAGCAATAGTGCCCAGTCATGCAGTAGCTGCAAAGGCAGAAGTATATTTTGCAACAGGAACCATCTTTATTCTTTCTGCATACAACATACACTGCATACTCTCTCTCTGATCTCCAGCCTCCGGATGGTCCCTTGACTAACACCCCTAGCCATGGGCACCAAGGGCGGTCTGTGCTCTTCCCCTACTCCCTAGTAGAGCAGGGGGTATGGTATCCTTAAGTCCCTGGGGGAGGGTTCAAGGTCTGAGCCTAGGATTGGGCAGAACACAGACCTTTTCCCGCCTCCCCCCCTGCCACTCAAGGAGCTGCTTGCTGGTGGGGAAAACCCTGGATTGGGCCCAACTCTGCCTGCACTGTACCAGATTAGTACCAGCCAGGCATGGCCACGTACCAAATAAGTAAACACGGGAAGAATGTTGATCCAGGGAGTAATCAGATTGCCAATTCTTGGAGTCAGGAAGGAATTTATTTTTCCCCTTATGAGATATCATTGGATGATATGACACTAGGGTTGTTGGTTTTCCTTCCTCTGGATCAATAAGAAAGTATAGATATAGGATCAAGTATCTCTTGTTTAAATTTAGCATAGGTTGAACTTGATGGCTGTATGTCTTTTTTCAACCTCATCTACTATGTAATTATGTAACATGATTAAGGAGGATATTACGCTGACAAATCCCACTGACATTGCAAATGCGTTCAATGAATACTTTGTGGGCTGTGCTACTAACTTATTAGCGAACCGCAACCCAAACCACAAACATGAACCTCATTCTGAGAGCACCCCTATAGCCCCACCCTCTGCCAACACTGCCCACAATTATCAATTTGTCCCACTATCTGAAGGGGAGATTACACAAGTGTTCTTCAAATTATATCTAAGCAGCCAATGTGGACCTGACTTACTACAATCTAAGTTCCTAAGACTTGGTGCCCCAGCCATTGCCAAACCGTTTGCTTCCCTAGTCAACTCTATTCTGTCTGCAGGCCATATCCTTAAGACCTGGAAAACTGCCAGAGTTGTCCCAATCTTCAAAAGTGGGGACAAAAACACTGTCTCAAACTACAGGCCAATCTCTCTTCTCCCAATACTATCCAAAGTCATGGAAAAATGTGTCCACTCCCAATTAAGCGATTACTATACCAAGACAAATTCCCCTAGCCAATTCTAATCTGGCGTTCACCCCAAACACTCCACGGTAACAAACCTCCTAAAAGTTTGCAATGAGATACAGTGTGGAATAGAACTGGGATAACTTACTGGTGCAATTTTCATAGATTTTGCAAAGGCTTTTGATACTGTTGATCATGTTATCTTGCTAAATAAACTCTAGTGCTCTGGAATAAGGAAGCATGCTTTAAACTGGTTTCATTCCTACCTATCACGTAGATCCCAACATCTGTCCATCTAAGGCTCTAACTCCAACCTCTTGGAAATCACCTGCGGTATCCCATAAGGCTCTGTTCTTGGGCCCCTACTCTTCTCAGTGTTCATCAATTATCTTCCTACAGCTTGAAAGGGAGCTTCAATACATATGTATGTGGATGACAGTCATATGCACACAGCCCTACCCTCTCTGACCTTGAACACGTAATTCAATCTGACTTTTTGAGACTTGAAAATTGGATTTCCCAAAACAAACTGTTTTTAAACACTGACAAGACTGTAACAATGGTATTTGGGACCAAGGCTACATTTTTAAAGCTTCGAATGAATGAGCTCCAGATCAGAACCAATGCTAATACCATTCTAGCCCCTGTTACTAGTTTTAAATACTTGGACATATGGTTTGACTCCCATTTAACATTTGGGATGCACATTGATATCCTGACATCCAAAACCTATGCCAAACTAGGTGTACTTTTTGGAACAAATCCTCCCAAAGTCTGCTGGTCAGAAAGCGTATTGCACAGCAGATGCTAATGCCAATTATAGACTATGGGGACATAGTACATGGCACGGCACCCCAAACCCACCTTGGCACACTTGATACCCTCTACAATTCAATATGCTGTTTTGTCCTCCAATGCAACTACAACACACATTACTGTGAAATGCTCAGATAACTAGATTGGTCATCACTTGAGTTTAGGCGCAAAGTTCATCTTCCCTGTCTTGTTTTCAAATACTTTCTGTGCAAGCTGCCCATCTATCTGAACAAGCTCCTCACCCCTGATACATGCAGCACTTATCCTCTGAAATCTGACTCCAAAAGACTGTTCATGGTCCCAAGGTTCAACAAAGTATTCGGCCGGTCCTCTTACCGTGCACACTTAAACAGGAACAATCTACCGGAGACTCTCACCAGTCTACGTTCTTTCAAAACTAAAGCTGTCTCAGATTTTAATCTTGTATGCAACTGTTACATACGCCTATAACATATATTATCTCTTACAGTGCATGCAATGTCGTGTATTTAATGTATAACCTTGCTCACTTAATGTAACTATGCATTTGTAACCATGTATCTGTCATCATAACTCTGTGCCCAGGAAATACTTGAAAATGAGAGGTAACTCACAATGTTTTACTTCTTGGTAAAACATTTTCTAAATAAAGCATACATAAAAAGCACATATACATTACTGTAATTGAAGCAGTTTTAGATCAGGATGTGTTGTATACAACAACCATAAACAAACAGCGTTGACTTACGCAGTTTTACCCTCGCTGTCCAGTTTTGTAGCAATAACTCCTTTTTTCCCCAGAAGTGCAGCCACTTTCTCTGCATCCCCATGGTCCACAGCTTGGAGCAGGCGTTCGTCATTCTTACTCCACTCATTAGTCTGCAGGAAAAGAAATCAATTCAAATTAGCATGCCACATTTTAATGATTTTCTTGTGCACTTTATACTGTACCAATTCTAGGATTAATGGTGTTGAACTGACTATACCATGCATCCAATCACATTCCTATGATAGTAGGGAAACTAGCAACTAGAAGGTCCATGGCAAGTTCTGAAAAAGGTGAGAGGTATGCAATCTATTCACTGCAGGAATGGCCTTCAACATACTGCATCTAATGCACCAAAGGCCACTCCAGAAAGGAAAGAATGGAGCTAAAATGAAACTCTACACAGGCCTTATATTAGCTGGTTTAGGATGCTGCCCATTAAACAGGTGACTAAAGCTTTTGGCAGCAACCAGAGGGCAGCCAAAGGGTGTCACCATTTGCTGCCATTCGACAAATGCTTGTCAATGTTACAGCTAAGAATCCAAAACACACCAACCCTCTCATCCCCTCTAACTTATGTTTCAACTCATCATTCCTTATAGATTGTACGCTCCATGGGGCAGGGCCTCTTCTAACACATTGCAGGCCTATCCTACATCGTCCAACACAATGTAACCTTGCTTGTAACTGTTACATAGAGATAATACTGTATATGTTTATGGGCCTCACTGTTCATGAAATGTCTGTAAATGTAATGTATAACCTCTGTTCATTTAATGCAACCATGTATTATCATGTGCCCAGGACATGCTTGAAAACGAGAGGTAACTCTCAATGTATTACTTCCTAGTAAAACATTTTAGAAACAAAACAAAATAAAAGCAAAATTGCTTCAGCTATTTTAATACGACTCAATTATGTACTGGTTAAGGGAAATCAATAATAGATCGAAGCAAAGAATAACAGATAGAATAAGTAAAAGAGAGACAATTGAAATAAGTTGTTGCCCATCTATTAATAGGGTAATGATTTGCCCGGGCAGGCTTAAAAATAGAACTGCCAACTGCCTGCTCTTTCACCAACCATTAACTACAGAAATATGATTGGTATGTCTGAGCTGGTCTTTCCTATAGGATCAATGTAAAAAAACCCAGGAGTAACTGAATGTAGGAGCCTATGATAATCATAGTGTTTTCATTGATGACTTGATTGCATATAAACTGTGTAGGAACAGTATAACAGAGCTTGTAGTTCTCATTTAGTTAGCCTATGAAGCAGCATTTAGATTTTTTTATGTAACCTTTGGTTTAAAGCAGGGGTGCCCAAAGCCAGTCCTCAGCAACTGAGCCATCTGTGCTGAAGCACGGATATCCTTACAACCTGACCTGTTGGTGGCCCTTGAGGACTGGAGTTGGCCACCCCTGGTTTAGAGTAACTTGTTGGAAAATGACCCATATTCTACGATGAATAACATATGGTATACACCAGCTGGAATTCCCATTAAAGATCAACTCCCATAAAGGAAACAGTACCCGTAACTTCAGAATGTGCACTATACATTTTATACAGTGTGTGTTTGAGCGGTCACTGACTTCTATAAATGATATGGTCTTAAAAGAAATAGAATAATACAGGGCAATCATTCCAAGTGTATAGTACCCGTGGGATGTTATTATAGCACAATCATTCCAAGTATATAGTATCAGTGGGATGTTATTATGGCACAATCATTCCAAGTGTATAGTATCAGTGGGATGTTATTATGGCACAATCATTGACAGTGTCCACTTCTGTTTTTTGTAATATGTGAATTTGCTGTCTGTATTTAAGGGAATTGTAGAGGCAAACACGCTACAACCAGTGGCATTTACAGTCTCGTTTTTACCTAGTCATGTGTTTCTGTTGTCTGGTATCTCCTGTTCTCCTCATTGCATTTTTAAAACATTAAGCTAACAGAAGAACTTGTGCTGTAAGCATACAACCTCTGTGACTATAATTCAACACTTATCACAAAAATATTAAATTTTTAAGTAACAAGTATGTGGATTATTTTCTTCTTTTTCCACAGAGGAAAGTTTATTTAAGGAAAGTCCCTTATCAAAGCAATATTTCAAGAGAGACTAGACATTGCCAGAAAAGTGCATGGATATTATTATGCCTTAACCGTAATGCTCCCGTATGACTAAACATACCTGCGGCATTGCAGATTTTCTAAGGTGGATACCAGACTTAGTACGTATCTACTGTACCAGCTAAGATAATTGAAAACAAAGCATTATTAACTGCAGACATTCAACCTGAGGTCCATGGAAACCTAGAGGTTTACAAGAAGTTGTTAAAAGAACAAAAGAAAAAAGTGTAACTACAATATATACATTTGTTTGTTTCACCAGCATAATTAGTATTTTTACACTCCTCAAATCACAAGCTGACGAACATGTGGCAAAAAAACCAAAAACTTAGCGAAAAGTTTCATAACGGACGCAAATAAACGCTAAATGAAAATGATACTAGATTATCTAGATTTAAAAAAAAAAAATGGCTTTTACCAATAGAAAAAGAGTACATCATTTGAAAACCAGCTCTGAAACAAAACGGACAAGCTGTTCACGGGAGTAATGTCGGGCTCTCCCCGGAAAATAAAGTGTAATTATATTGTGTATTTCCTTGCATTCATTCTAGCCAAAGTTATTTTTCCTTGACAAACATTATGATAGACATGGGCAATTCTTGAAGAAGTATAAACGTACGGTGACCAGACGTCCCGGTTTAGCAGGCTACGCCATTTATTTATTTTCAAAGAACTCAGTGTAATACGCTTCCTTTTCTCCCACCCTTACACTAACAGCTTCATTTGTTTGCATCCTGTAAAAATGCCTGTGCTTGCTTTTTCTCCAGGTCAGCGGAAATTCAACCGTACCAGGTATGTCTCTTTATGTTTGACTAATTATGGCTTTATTATTACTATAAGCAAAATGGACAAAAAAAAAAAAGTAACAGTTCACCCCAAGCTTTTCTTTACTATGGAAAAGTAGAAAAAGTTTAAAAACATTATCTAAAAAAAATACGTATACAAGTTGGACAGATGCACTCTGCACCGGTTACAAGGCAGGAATTTGCAATGGATGAGGAGAGTGGAATATTTTCTGGCCAGAAATAGCAGCATTCTTCACATGTAGTATGCAGATAACTTAATCTCGGAGATTGCAAAAGCAAACAAAGCTACAACCAGACTACACCACTCCAACATGTGCTGAAGGTGTAGAATAATGATTCTGTGCCTCTGTTGTGGGGATGGGCTCCTGTAGCCGATCTCTTTTGTACCAGTTCAGGGTCTCAACAACATAACCAATGATTCCAACTGAGAAATTGAGGCGTCCTGTTCCCTTTATCCTCCTCCATCCCGATTCAATATGCGGTCAATTGGGCTCAGAACTACAATGCTCCAAATTCAATATACTGCAAAGCCGCTTCCCATTCAAATAAAGGTGACTAACATTTTCCCCTTCAGAGGGAAGTGGTTTCACAGCACACCAAAAAGGGAAATTGACACTGAAAGGGTTAATTGTTGTGCCTATTTTCACATCCGCCGCCCCATGGCACTTAGTTGTGGCGGCCGCCTCCACGCTGCGGCCCCCTTGTCCTGAGCCGCAGCAGCAAATGACGCTGCGGACATCACATTGCATGGTAACGCGATATTATTTGACGCTGAGATGTTGCATTGCCATGGCAACATAACGCCATCGGTTCAGCAGAAGGAGGGCAGCCGGTCAGGAGGTGGCTGCAACAGCTACTGTAAGTGACTTCCCATCAGGGCCGAGAGGACGGGAAAAATATATGGGGGGGCGGACATTTTTGCAATCCTAGGCCCAGGCCAAATGGAAAATCCGCCACTTGTGTCTTAGGGTCCTGCTGCCTCAAACGATGGACCCTCCGGCATTAGTGATCACGTGACCGCTCGAGCGCTCATGCTGCCTCTTCCTGCTTCCACTGCGGTCATCGTGAATAGAAAAAGGAGTAAAACCTCATGACACAGAGGGTACGTCATAAAGACCCTCAGGGTGCCACACACACTACGTTTATAGGCCACTGAAGGGCTGCATGTAAAGGATGCAATTGTGTTACTTCAGGGAGTAAGGCACTGTGTGGGTGCAACACCTCCAAAAGGAGGAACGCAAAGATACTTTCACATTCCTGTTTTATTACATACATCAGGTACACTTGAAGAGACCTCTGAGGATCTGAAATATATGTACACTAGTATACACACACTAGTATCCTCAAGGAAGCATCACAGCCTACAAATCTATTATACACATTCAAACAAAACCAGTGTTTCCTTTGTTAATCATCTTGTTTGATCTCCCCCTCTCCCCCCCAAAAAAATCATCACAAGCAGCACCATGATAGTGCAACATGATAAAGAGCGTCAGAGCAAAGATGTATTTATAAGGTGTAAATATTAAAGAAAAAGAGAAAGAAACAACTTCGGCACTACTGCGCATGACCGACTCAAAGAAACTCCCGGATGATCTTCAACCAACTTTATTAACAACACACACTAGGGCTACACCACGATCTCCCCCTCTATGCGTTTCACCCTCTAGGATAGGGCTTCGTCTCGCTTCAAGACGAAGCCCTATCCTAGAGGGTGAAACGCGTAGAGGGGGAGATCGTGGTGTAGCCCTAGTGTGTGTTGTTAATAAAGTTGGTTGAAGATCATCCGGGAGTTTCTTTGAGTCGGTCATGCGCAGTAGCGCCGAATTTCTTTCTTTCTCCTGACACTCACAGACGGCGGCACGCAGGAGCGGTGGAGGTGAGCATGTCCCAGACCGGGGATGCAGCATAGGTAAGGATTTGACATCCCCCTGCACCGGTCAACTCAGTGGCCACGCTGAGCTCCCTCACACTAGCTCCATTGACTTTGACACCATAGGTGCAACTGCTGTTACACGGAAGCGCAAGACAGTTTTTTGGCATTTGGGTAAATATTAAAGAAACAGGTTTATCACAACACCCATTTCAGCTGCAGTTTTATTTACGATCACAAATTGAAGAGTCCTATAAAGAATTCTGCTTTGAAAGCAAACACTGCAGTGATCAGTGATGAAGAATTGTTTATCTGTTAAAAAAAACAAAACCTTTTTTGTTAAGAAAGCTACTACGTTATAACAAACATTAAATAAGATATGGTGGGTAAAAAAGTGACAAACCCCCTCCACTGTACACGTCTCAGACAGGTCTGCAAACCAGATTTTCTCCATTATTGCTTAGCACAGGGGTGAGCAAACTATTTATGCCGAGCCCTCCTTTTTATCCATGAAATTTCTCGGGCTCCCCCTGCCTGATGTAATCAAAACTCTCCAAGCATGAGCACAGGGTGTCCTGCATAATTTTGCAAGCACGAGCGGGGGGCATGGATCGGGGCTATTTTTGTGTGGCTATGTGTGTGTGTGTGTGCGCGCGCGCGCGCTCAAAGTCAATTATGTTTGTCTCCCCAAGCGCCAAGCTTTGGAGAGCGTAAGCCCCCCAGTTTACGCACCATTGCATTCAATCACAACACACACAATCACAACCAACACACACACAATCAATCACACCATTCACACAGACAACACACACAATCACAATACACACACAAAACACAATCAATCACAACCAACACACAATCACAACCAACACAGACAACACACACTCAATCACAACAAACACAACACACAATCATAAGTCACACACTTTCACCTGGGGGAGGAAGTGCTTCTGTAGGCATGCTCCTGTCCCCCATGCTGCTGAAAACTGGGACGGGTAATACAGGAGGAGGGGGTGTCTGTGTGCAGGGAAGGCCCCACCCCCCGCAGCAAGGCCCCGCCCCTAGCCACAGCACAGAGAAGCAGCACAGAGCTTTTGGCCATCCGTGCACAGCATCTGCCCACCCCCAGGTTTCGCCGCACGCTGCCTGCGCCCACCCTAAATAATCTTGCGCACCCCCAGTTTGTGCACCGGTGGCTTAGCACAGCGGTGTGCAAATTGGGGGGCGCTTTTGCTTGGGGACACGGGGGCGGTTACAGAGGCCCCGCACTCTTCCCCACGGCATCTAAATTAAATGTGAGGCCTCTGTAACTTACTTACCTGCTGCCAACCGTGTCTTCGGCGACACATCGGGGAGTAGGCAGGGGGCCAAAACGCAAATAGTTTGCGCACCCCTGGCTTAGTATACTTAGTATTCCACTGTAGCCAGGGATTCTGGGTAATGACATGCAAATGGGCACTCACAGTGTGTCACTTTTTGCTTCTTGTCTATTTTAAACACGGATATAATATTGTGTTGCTGTACATTACGGAAAAAAATTTAAAAAAAAAAAAACGCATGACTAATATTAAACTGCTGTTACATAATCTGGCAACATACTGTATAGATAGAAATATTAGTACATTTGTCTACTTGGTCACACCCTGCTTTCTCTTCTATTTGCATTATTAATAGTCACAATACAAATGATTACTGAAATGGTTTTATACTCCTAATAAAGTATACAGTACTCTCTACAAATTCAAAATATTCAGAAAGCTGCTGAAGAGATTGTTCCGAATTTGATGGGTTTTTTTTATCCACGTGTTGGGAATGTTCAAAAGTTCCACTTTTTTTGGTTACAAGAGAGAATATTTAAAAAAAAAATTACTTATTTTCTGATTCCATTTAATTTTTACTTGGACTTTTCCCTTCTGATTTAAGTTGTAATTATACTCCAAATGTTTATTTTGTTTCTAACACTAGCTGCTATAACAGAAACCGTGGCAAATTGGAAGAATGCAGTACGTCAACCCAGACCAGTGGTTTTCAATCTCTTTGTGGTTAAGGCACCCTATAATTATACTGTGAAATTCTGCAGAACCCGACCCTCTAATAGAGCATCTGAGATCATATGCATTGTAAGGAACCCCAGCCCTCTCTAATAGCGCATCTGAGATCAGATGCATTGTAAGGAACCCCAACCCTCTCTAATAGCGCGTCTGAGATCCGATGCATTGTAAGGAACCCCAACCCTCTCTAATAGCGCGTCTGAGATCCGATGCATTGTAAGGAACCCCAACCCTCTCTAATAGCGCGTCTGAGATCAGATGCCTTGTAAGGAACCCCAACCCTCTCTAATAGCGCGTCTGAGATCCGATGCATTGTAAGGAACCCCAACCCTCTCTAATAGCGCGTCTGAGATCAGATGCCTTGTAAGGGCCGTTCTATACAGCATGCGGCCGCGCATGCCTATACAAACGCGCATGCACGTGCCGTTGTAGGTATACTATAGAAGCTGTGAAGGTACAGTGTTCGTTTGTGTTTATGTGTGTATGTGTATGTGTGTGTGATTTATTATTTATTAAGAAAAAAAACATTGGTAAAAATAAAATATTTATTACATTTGTGCAGACACAAATACATACGCACATACATTCAGTGCCGGTAGCGGTGCGAAAAGATGCTTTCCCCGTCTTCGCCGCTGTCTGTCGGTTCCCCTCCCCCTGCCGTGCGCGCGCGACCCTTGTGTAGAAGGGCAGACTCACGTCAGTCAACTAAAATTCCGTGTGCACGGTGTAGCGCGCGCCCGGCACTATAGAACGTGCCTAAGGAACCCAAACCCCCCATAATAGCTCGTCTAAGATCAGATGAATTGTAAATTCTTTTGTATTTGGTCCAATTATCAAATGACCTGAAAATTGACTTTTAGGCATAGCCTGGGAACCCAAGGGTTTCTAGGAACCACTGTTGAAGAACACCAATTCAGAAGATTACCACTTGTTTTAATAAAAGGTTGTACATTTAACACTTTAATAATTGAAAAGATGCATTTCAACTACTTGGTCTGATAAGATACTTGTTTTTAAGTTGTAAAGAAAATTGCAATATCATTGAATTCACACAACACCGATATGTTACAATGGTCCTGCAGCTTACAGCCCTAATAACAGTAGAGTAGAGTAATGAATCATTTATAACAAATGTACAGAGCTGGGTGGAGAAGTGAACTAGCAGAAAACCCTGGAGATCCATAACTCAGAAAGAGGGAATTCTTTGGTGACAAGCTATCCATTCTGTTCACAAGATGTCTTAGCAGGGAAATAAAAACGGCAATTCTAATTCATACCAGACAGTTCACAGTAGAGCAAATTTTTTCTTTAAGTGCCAATGGCTCGCTGGTCCCTCTGGTATTCTGCCCAACAGCAACGCTACCCAGACCTCAGCTGCAGAACAGTGGTATACATACTGGGGGATGTTGATCAAGAACAGCAAACAGGAACACTGCTTCAAAACTGGTGCAAATTACGTCATTTTCACACTGCACGACTCGGCATCACTGTATGAAGGCGCCTTGCTCAAAATTGCTACAATTGCACCGCGAGCGTTTTGGGGAGTGGTTATAAAAGGAGATAGTCAGCAGTATATTACAACTCAGTGAGGCCTATGCTCATTTTAGTGCCCTGCGAGAAGGGGAGTCAGCTGAATACTGTAGCTAGTTGCCATTAACCCCTTTCCCAAACACACCGATAGCGTGTATGTGACAGTTATCACACTTCATGATCTGCCCGATTTTGCAGTTGCGTAGTACGAGATTGCTCCTTTTAGGGAGTCATGTCTAGTAGGCAGAACTGACGACTTTTGAATAGATCAGTGGTTTTCAATCTTTTTTTGGTTAACGAACCCCAGAATTCGATTGTGAAATTATGGGGAACCCCAACCCTCTCACCCCTCCGCACCCCATCTCGTCCCCGCCCCCAGTCCCTCCCCTTTACGCTCCCTCAACCCCACACTCTCTCCCTCCGTTACACTCCCTCTCTTCTATACACATGCACTCCCTCATCCCCTTTCTCTTATACACACACACACACACACACTCACACCGACACTCACTCACACCGACACTCACGAAGACCTCTCTCTCTCTCACTTTAAGACAGCTGCCGGTGTGCGCTCTTGCCCAATTCTTCTTCTCCCTCCTGTCAGTCAGAAGTTGACGTGACTTCCGGCGCCGGCAGGGAGCAGAAGAATAGCGATAACCGGGCGGCTACTGCTGAGCTCGAGAGCCACCGTGTCACTGGCATGTGGGGTGCCGCCAGGTCTGGGGCAGCTGGGAGAGTTGTCCCAGCTATCCCCTCCTTCCCCTGGGCGGCTGTGGAACCCTTGAGGGGAGCTCACGGAACCCCGCCGTTCCCTGGAACCCTGATGGAAAAAACATCTCTGGAATAGATATACAAGAAAAGAAAAACTGCGGCTATAATGCAACGTTCTTAATGAACCATAACACTATATGGTAAGATTACCAAATTGCGATCATCTGTGATTTATGTGCTTTTCTTACATGGCTTCAGCTTATTCCAAGTCAATGCTAGTTTCTGTGCGATAGTGTCCAAATCAGCACAACAGTAGTACAATGTTCAATAATTAACCCACAAGGAGCTAGCATCATATAGTATTCATTTCCTACACAAATCACTGTGCGATTCATATATACAGTGATTTAACCCCTCATAGAAAGGCCCTGTAGATGCCTCCAGCACCTGGGAGGGTGAACAGAGACTACAATTCTTGGTATGCTACAAAGACACCGACATAACCTCGACAAAGTTTAATGGAACAGATGACTCAACCATATGGCCAAGATCCATTAACGTTTTGTTTCTTGTAATGTTGAAATATGATGTAATGTAGTGTGATCCCGAGAGGAAGAGAAATGAACTGGATATAGCTGACTTACAGTATACACACTTAAGTGGAGTCCATCTGGCAAGCAATTAAATGTGAACAAAAAGAAATGCTAAATAAACAGCCCAATATCCAAGAGGTAATTTATAAGTTATCCTTATTTGACATTTCTGGTCAATAAACCGTGGTGTTTTAAAGCCCATGGTTTATGAGGAATTCAACTAATCATGTGGTTTTAAAGTACATTTTTGTCCACATTTTTCATAATGTATATTTGATTAGAAATGAATGGAGATCACCTTGAAGTAGGCGCATGTTATAAAAAGTTATTATGGTTAATGTCAGAACTGCATGTTGTTCAAAATTTTAGTAGCCAGTGATGGTAAGTTCTGATAGACTCATATAGGCCCATTAAAAAGGTACATCAAAGATGAAATTATAGAGGTGTACTGTATGTATTAATGAAATGTGGTGCAATTCTGGGGCAAAAACACACCATGTGCAAGTAAGAAAAGCCTTACAAACTCTCCATTACTGCAGCAAGTAGCTAAACATTAACTCTGAATTATCGCATGATATTTAAGCTGCAGACCAAGCAATATCCCACATGTGTATTTTTTTTTTTTTTTAATAAATCAGTTCTGTACTATGAGAAAATACTTGTAACATTTAAAAAAAAAAAAAAAAACCTCTGAATTACATTTTTAATGTATTATAAAGCAACAAGCATTTTTTGTTTCTATAGCAACCATTTACAAAGTCAAGTGCCCTTCCTCTTCTTAAGCAGGCTCTGGCACACCCCTTTCTGAGCCCTGCCGTCTCTCTAGCAGTGCACCAAATTGTATCTAGTGACTGCCTGGTCACATGATCGTCCCCACAAAACTTTACCTCTTTGGTCCTCTCCTTCTGCACGGACAGTGAATTAGTGAACCCCCGAGCCAGATCTTCGCCAATCTCTCACAGGAGAATGGATCGATCGGCAATTTAGCTAATAACTTATTGTGTGGATTGTATTGATTCACATATTAAAAGGGGGAAAAAAAAATTATATTTAAAAAAAATAATAATAATTCATGGCAGCTTAGACTGCTGCTTTGAGATAAAAAAAATAAAATAAAAAAAATGTAATATCCAAGAACATTTTTTTAATGCAGTGACAAAAAGTCACCATGTGCTCCGAATGTGAAATGAGTGTTTGCTCTCAGTCTCTCTTTCCCCTATTCAATACGTTTGGAAGTGGCCAGCACATCGCTAATGAGATATCAACTTCCATGTTACAATGGATTAAGAATTTCAGTATCGAAATTAAAGTTAAGGCTTGTAATATAGTGTGTGCGGCCATGCGCGTGCACGTGCCGCACACTTTTTGTGTGTATACTGTGAGCGAGTGAGGTACTGTGTGTATGTATGTGTGTATAAGTGTATGTATGTGTACGTATATGTGTGTGTATGTATGTGAGTATGTGTGTATTAAATAGGTTTGTAATAAATAAATACATTAATAAATTATTTATTAATAGTACATACATACATACACACATACTGTACATACATGCATACACACATACATAAACACACACACACACACACTTCAGCGGTGCAAATGAATTATTTTCTTCATCCTCCCCCCTGTCGGCTGGTTCCACACTCCGTGTCGTGCACGCGTGCGGCACCATTATAGCCTCAGCCATCTATAAATGCCGCACGCTTGCACGGCGCAGAAAGCGCACGCAGTATAGAACAGCCCTTAGGTGGGTTTGATTTGCAGTTGCCCTGAAATCGTATCAGTGGTAACAGTTTAGCCCTATAATAAAGAAGCACTAACTGAAGAGTAACAATGCAATGCGGGCCAGGCATTTATTTCTGCAAAATAATGTTCTAAATAAACAAAACCAGAACAATATTAACCCCTCCAGTGCCAGAGGCCTGCTGTGTACTTAAGGGAACATAACATCCCACATTTTAAATATTCCAGTGGCCAAACACAGATTACAAAATCCCCTCCTCCAATTTATGAATGTCGCCACGGGTAATAAATTCTCCATTAGGTCATGGGGAAATTTAAAACACAGATGAAAATCTACAAACTCGGTCAATGCTGCCCTAACAAGCCATCTGCACAGACCGTACACGCGACAAGAAATGTATTGGGATCTGATTGGTAATGTGCAGATTATCTTTGTAATTGTACGCGTGCTGGCGTTTGGCTTTTACGGTGAGCGATTCATATATAACTCAATTTGATGCTTTCCTACTTTTGGACTGGCTCATCAGTTCGCTTTCCTGCACAATAAAAAGGTGTTATATGTTCAGAAGTCATCTTTAGGAATGGTTTGTTTTCCGTTGAAGTGCCATTTTATTGTTTTATGTACAATACGCAAACGTTTTTACGTCACCTATACCACAGCAAAGTCTTTAAGAAAACAAATATAAAACACAGTGTACACAGAAGAATAGAGACATCTAAAAAACACGGAAAAAAGGAACTGTTAGCCACTTTACTAGTCCTGTGATACCCAATTAAAGAAAACCAACTGAAACGGAAAACACATTTTAGTTGATGATTCATGGAAAGTATAGTGTGTGGTTATGAATTAAAGGGGGGTATGTATCATGTGTCACAATACTTCAAAACAGATGTGAATGGCATTCTGACTATCATGGTGCTTTGCTGCAATGTTGTTCCAGTTGTGGCAGTGTACGGGAGAGGTTATAGTAGACAGAGGAGCAGATAGTCAGCACAATATTATAATGATAAAAATGTGCATATACTATATAACTGGTGCTGTAATCTGGCATAAAAATACGTTGGTATGGTCTCACGTGCTAATCTGGCTTTTTACATCTGACGCAGAGGTTAACATAATTAATAATGATTAATAATAATGGCTGCTGAGTGTGAAGAAGGGGGGGTGAATTGCGGGAGGGGGGTAATGTAGTGAGAGGGGAGAGTGTGAGAGGAGAGAGGGGTTGTAAAAGAGGAAGTGAGGAAGAGAGAGAGGTGTGATAGACAGGGGCGAGGAGGGGAGAGCGAGTGTGAAAGAGAGGGGGGGGGGAGGGAGACAGAAGGGGGCAGAGAAATGCATGGGGAGGAGGGTTCACGCAAGACTGCCGACACAGGGGCCCGGTCGAAATCTAGTCCTGGGCCCCAGGAAATCTGTCGACAGACCCATCAGTGGGGATTTACATCAGAAAACGTCACGCACAGCTGCTTTGGACTATAAACCCTCAATGACATAACCCCTGGAAGATTACATTGCCCAAAGTATTTTGTGCTAATTAAAGCTGCAGACCAAGCAATATCCTACATGGCTTTTTTTTTTTTTTTTTAAACTAAATCAGTTCTGTATTATGAGAAAATACTTGTAGCATTTTTTTTTCCAATTCAAAATGAATTTTTTTGTGCATTTTAACTTAACAAGCTTTTTTTGTTTCTATAGCAACCATTTACAAAGTCACATCCCCTTCTGAAACAGGCTCTGGCACACCCCTTTTTGAGCTCTGCCATCTCTCTAGCAGTGCCCCAAATGTATCTAGTGACTGTCTGGTCACATGATCTTCCCCACAGAACTTTGCATCTTTAGTCCTCTTCTGCAGCACTGACAGCCATTTAGTGAACCCCCGAGCCAAATCTTCGCCGATTGATCACAGGAGAACGGATCGATCAGCAACTTCGGGAATTACTTATTGTGTGGAATTTATTGATGCACCACTCTACACGTTTCACCTGTCAATCATTCGGCTTCCTCCTGGGTAGAGTGATACTGCCCAGATTGTGACGAGACCGTGGAGGAAGACGTTTCCATACCATGCATCCATTGCGATCGCTGAGTCGGAATTGACGTCTCCGTTCTACCATTGGAGCCGGAGTGACGTCACCAGCAGGCGCCCATGTGACCGTGCGATCCAGCTGGAGCCCCTGACGGAGGTGGTGTGGTGAGAGACAATGTGATCTGTCCTCCCGGTCGTTACTATCAGCCTACTTGGCACATATGCTGTTTTATGTTGGCTACACTGTAAGTGTGCATTTTAAAGATTTATAAATATCGTTTTATACCATATGATGTGTTATGTGTGCACTCTCTCTCGCTGAGGGTTCAACCTTGAAGGTGACGGAGCCTGTACAAGCATCACATCCACAACCCAGAGTGGTCTAAACTGCTTGAAAACCTCTTTTTTCCTGCGAATAGATGAGGCATAGGAGCCAAGATTCACTAGGGAACTAATTCCACATGTGCTGTTCCTCTACACTTACAGTTTTTTTCTTGTGTTTTTTTCCCCCTATGCTCCCCTGGATCGTGAGACAACCTAGAAATGTATTACATTGATTATACCAGTGTCTGGATAATCTTTATTTTACTGGCCACATCCATACAACATAGTTAAATCATTCCTGTTTTAGGCAAGAACTCCTGGACATTATGTTCCCAGAGTTAACATTATATCCTCAAAGCTAATTATATGAGAAACCAACATCAAAACGACATCTCATCAACATAAGCTAATGCCAAGTTATTGAGGGATAATGTCACATCATCTTCCAATAACATGACGTTATGTCACATATTCAGACCCTATGAAGGTCTAAAGCTCAAGTTGAGAGTAGAGGGAAATAATACTGGGAAAGAACACTATGGTCATTAAATTATGCCCGACTGGTGTCACACACACCCATCCAGACCCAGTAAAAGCCCTATTACAGGGTCTGAATGGGAGTAACGGCCAGTTTAGATATGGCTTACAGTTACCTTCCTCAAGTCCCCTCGTTAAGCTGATCTGATTTAAGTGGATATGTGATGTTATGATAATACCTCATGTGCATGTCATTATTACCAACGTCTGTGTTAGTTAACGTTATGCTTTTTATGGGAGTACACGACCCAACTTTGTTATTGTCCTTTGAGGATACACCATTAGTCTAAACGTGACATTAAGTTAGGCCAACGTCACGGACATAATGGAGCTTTGTAGATCTGGGCCTTTTCCTCCAAATTGGCTACAAAATCGACATGCACAAACACTTCATATTGTTGGATCACTTCACGGTTTTTGAGGGGTGCAGATCTCTTCAAACCAAGTGCCTAAAAACTTAGAGACATTCCAACAGTGAATGTAAAATATGAAAGAGCATTGGCTAATTTTAGCCTGGCCAACTCTCCCAATAGATCAGGGAAACTCCCACATACGAAGTGAAACATTATTCCTTCCTAATAGCTTCCCACTACTACACATTGAGAAAGTAAGAAGCTAAGTGCACGGTCGCTCCCTCCTAAACATGAGCTACATGTACTGGATCATATGATGACTACAGTACATGGATAAACACATACAGGAATGCACATTGTACAGTATGCACTGATAAAAGGCTATTATAATTTGCTCCAATTTAGTAGTATACAGTACTTTTTTTTACATTGTGTTTGGTAGATTAGTGGTGTAAGAAGTACAAGTGAAAACATGCAAACCAATGAACAAAATAAAGTACAGATAGAGCACATTCATGGTCAGTTTCACATACAGAAGCAAGCAATTTTTTTTTTAAACAAATGATCAACAGAGTAAAGTATAATTCCATAAGACACTGTATAGCAATGGAGAAACCATAGGACTGTTTCCCTTGATTGGCTCAGAAGGTGTCTCATGGAATAAATCTGCTTAGTAAATATTGGTCAGTGCAATTTAAATGTTACCTGGTAATTATTGTTCGTGTCCTTCTCTGATTTGTCTAAAAATTGTGTCAATTAGCTACATTTAGGCCCAGATTAACTAAGCCGTGCTATGCCATAAGACACTATACGCCCCATTCACTCGAATAGGCTATACAAAAGTGTTTCAAGTGTTAGAAGGTTTTATATAATTTTGGACTTAACCTATTAAACATGCCACTGTCATTAATTGACTTTGATCCAAGGAGGGAGTGCATAGATCCCAATGTATTTTAAAAATCCTAACCCATAAAGCTTCTGCATTTCATTGCACCACATACTAAACTTATCTGGGAATTAAACATTGACGGGACCAAAACGCAGATCGCACGGGCAATAAATATTATTATTATTTATTTACAAACACGAGTGTGCTGGATTTTCTGCCCCAGATACATACAGGGCATTTTTGTGATGGTACTGTCTGATACTCAGTACTGGCAACTCTGTGTCCCCTGCTGGAGGTTTTTTTCCTGCTTGCCGAGGCCGTCAATCCCTCCTGCCCCTGCCTGTTTCCCCACCCCACCACATGGCTGAGCTCTACAGAGCAGCTCCAAACAGACCGGGGCAGTCCTCTTCACCCCACCCCTTCCCTATCATTCGTAGAGAGTGGAAGTGTGTGTGTGTCTGTGTTTTCTCTCTGGGAACACCCCCTTCCTCCTAAAACACCCCTTTGTTTTCTGATCCCTCCCTCTGCAAAAATCTTTCAATTATGTGAACCGTAGTTTGCGCGCACATACTGTAGTTTGCGCGTGCAGACCATAGGTCGCGCATGCTCAGAACGGCAAAAATGCCGATTTGCGCATGCAAAAATGACTAGTGAAAATCGCCGGAAAGCGGATCCGGCGATTTTCACTATACAGAAGGCCCCTGGAACGGAACCCGCCGTATACCCGGGGCCCTCCTGTATCTCTCATATGAATCAGTACGGTGACTCAATCTCAGAATCACTCCATACACATATATACTTAAAAAACTATACTAACAGTGTGAACGCTGCACAAACAAAGAATAACTTTTATCTCTGTCGGCCTCCCAATCATGGGTACTGGCCTGTAGATCCTGGTGTGCTAGCACAATCGTTGGAGCTGATAAACAGTGTGTGTGTGTGTGTGTGTGTGTAGGTCTGGTGCTTCACAAAGAATAAACTGTGATGGCAATATAACTGCATCTTATATCCTTTGTGGGTTAGCTCACCCACTCAAACCTGGTGTAATTCCTGCACAGCTGGGCTCCCTAATATATCTCTCTGTAGTAGCCTCTGCCTGCCTGCTTCCTTTTGCACGGTCAGGTCCTGGTCCCTGCTGCATGCACTGGTCCAGAGGGGAAAATCTCTCTCTCTGCAGTTACCGATCTCTTAGGCGTCCTGCATGGACTCTCTGTGCAGGATGGGCCTGCACACCCTCACTCCCTCAGCTCCCTTTCCAACTGTCACCAACTGTCATTTCACTTGCTAAGCACAGTCACATGGTCCAGTGGAATGTAATTCTTAAAGGGGCCATGTCCTGTTCTGATAGCAGACACTGGGGGTTACACACATATATAATGTTTTCAGAGATTGCTACAGAGCCCCCTATGAATTGCATAACATTTATTTAAAAACAAGACAACCATGATTGCATTTGTATTTTTGGGAAAAGGTAAACTGAAAACATGTGTTGTACAAATCATAAACATACATTCAGATGCAGCTGAAAAGTAGCAAAGATAGCCCTCTATTAACTAAAGAAAGGCCATTACTTAAGAACTGACATAACTAATGCGTTACTCAAACAAGTCATTACTGTGTTTATTCCTTGTGCGGAAGTACAGATTAAGTGTTTTTTTGTTTGTGTATCCAAGTGATATAAAACATACCGACAGGGGTAGACAGAAATATGAATGTCAGTCTCCAATGTGGCCGGTCAGCGAAAAGCCGCATCAGGCATGAAAACTGAAAAGCACGGTCGTCAGACATGGTGCACACAGCACAGGGGCTACATTTAGATGCCCTAAATTTTTCCACCCCTGATACACAGGGAGAGCCTATTATCACTCACTATGGCTGAAACGAGGGGGCTGGGGGGATGGATGCAGTCACTGATCTCATAATTTATGACATATTTTCATAGTACAGGGGAACCTCACTATCCATCGGCTCGTTTAATTACTATTGGATCATCCGAGGGATGACAATGCATTGCCGCGAACGCATTATCCGACGTCGGAATGGATTATCCACCGCTCGTTCGCATGGGATTCGCATTCCGACGTTTTCACTAGCCCCGGCAGTTAACGGTATGGATTGCGTCGGATAACGGAGGACCACCTACACTGTATATGGTTTTCAAAACAATAGTCATATTGACAAATGCTGCTACTTTCTATACAAAAGATCGGCCTATTACAGTTGCAAGAGATATACTGTATATTACATTTAAAAAAAAAAGTGTGTGAAGGTAGAATAGAAACCATGTGACACAAATATCATCCCATACATTATCTCTATTCTGCTTTGTCACGTTCCCGGTCTCCTCGTTTTTTTTCCCTTCCCTATTTGGGATTAGCTGCCCAAACTCCAAACTGTTTTCCTGCGCAACAATTCTTTTATTCCCCATGTCCAGACTTGCATCCCAGTGTAAAAGTTACAATGAGCAAAGTTTGCACTAAGAAATTACACCAGGTAACTGTATACACACACACACACACACACACACAAAATAAATTAGAACGTCCATGTTTCCTACAGGTTAATCAATGTGTATTTTAAGGTTGCTCCACTCTATAGCAGGGCATCTCCAGTCCTTAAGGCAGGGGTGCGCAAACTGGGTGCGCGGCGGTTACAGCAGCCTCGCGCTCTTCTCCAAGGCATTTAAATTAAATGCTGGGGAGTGAACGCGGGGCTTCCGTCGTCTCCTAACTGGTTTCCGGCGGCTTCCAGCGATGTGTTGTCAGAAGATGACGGACACCAGGTATGAGGGGGGTGGGTTCAGAATATCCCCGCTTCAGCACAGGTGTTTCAATCAGTGGCTCAGTCTTTGACCTGTACTGAAGCAGGGATATCCTGAAAACCTGAACTGTTGGTAGCTCTAGTGCAGGGAAGCGCCAACTTTTAGTGCTGTGCCCCCTGTCTCTCTCGCCCCCCCCCCACCTACCTTCATCCGTGTCAGATGACACTGCGGGGTCATGTGACGTCACACCATGTGACCCGCGACGTCATTTTACGCATGTGATGTTACATCACATGGCGCCACGGCGTCATTTGACTCCGCATTACCATGGCGATGCAACACTGTGGGCTAATCCGATAAGTAAACAGTTGCAGAGGCCTCACGCGATCCCCTGGCATGTAATTTAAATGCCTGGGGGAAGAGTGCGGGGCCTCTGCAACCGCCCGCACCCCCCCAGCAAAATCCCCACCCCCCACTTTGCGCACCGCTGCTCTAGTGGACTGAAGTTGCCCAACTGCTCTATACCAAGCTGTTATAATGTTAATACGACAAGAGTCAAATGCATTTGCTGTAAACGCGCTGTAAAACAACAGCCGTCATTCTCTTATGGGGATCCAGGTTACAGCGGAGAAGAAGCAAAGAGTGAAACGCGGCAAGTGTTCATTTGCATGTCCTTACCCAGAATCCCTAGCTGCAGTGGAAGCACTATATGCTGTGCGATTATGGGATAGGGCAGGTTTGTCCGTTTGTGGACCACATGCAAACGTGATCATAAGTGTTCTTTATCATTGTGTAAAATTGTACAATGTGTAATTGCTGGCGAGAGGGCAGTGGTACATTCATTTATTCCAATGTAAGTGGTTTCCAGTTAGCAGAGCAAACTAATTCTTTGGTTGGGTCAGCCTGTCTATTTTTCAAACAATTATAGATGACCCTGCCATGTATTTCCGGTCAGGAAAAGCCAGAGTCTCTTATCAGTTTCTGTCAGCATACAGTCATATGTTCTCATGAGAAT
>NC_134483.1:50498651-50523651 GCF_040206685.1 Ascaphus truei | reverse complement strand
CCCACTCCTACCTCCCGCCAGGCTGCTTCCCTTCTTCCCCGCTCCTATTACCCTGCCCGCGCGGGTGCCAAAGGAGCGTGGGACGGAGGGGAAGCGCCTACCTGGTCTTCCAGCCCTGGGCAGCAGCAGCCACGGGGACCCCTCCCCAGCCTACATCCGGGGACCCCGGGATCCCCCCTCCCAGCCTACATCCGGGGACCCCCCCTCCCAGCTTACATTCCACCCCGGGCAGCAAGCTGGCATCGGGTGCAGGGGGAGGGGCTGACCCAGAGCTGCCAGCCGGCCCTCTTCCTCCCCGTCAGGCCAATCAGGGAGGCAGATTACTTATTTATTTATTTTAAAAAAAAGAAATTGGCGCGAACGGGGGAAATTTGAGCGCGAACGGGGGAAATTTGAGCGCGAACGGGGGAAATTTGAGCGGGAGCGGGGGAAATTTGAGCGGGAGCGGGGGAAATGTAAAAAAAAAACACGTGTGCTGCTTGGGCCAATATTTACACGCCCGGGGGTTAAATCCACCCGCCCCAGGCGAGTAAATGTATAGGATTGTCGAACACTGGCCATGGCAACACGCTGTCACATGACTCCATACCGACACGTCGCCTGAAGCCGTTGGGGACAAGGTAAGGAAACTTACAGAGGCCCTGTGCGCGATCCCCGGCATTTCATTTAAATGCTTTGGGGAAAGGCGCGGGGTCTGTAAGCTCCACCCCTCAGAAAATCTCACGTCCCCCAGTTTGCGCACCCCTGACTTCATCCTTCCTTCTTAGGACACATTGCACAGACAAGCCATAAAATAGAAATGCAGACTACATCATACATGCAGTATATTTGTGACTTTTGGTTGCACACCAGAGAGTAAGTAGATGGGGAAAGAGACGCAACGATGAATACTCAGCAGGAACAAATGTTTTCACTTAGCCTCCTGAAGATACTGCTACCAACTCACTTCTTATTCATAGCTTTCAAAGCTGAAAATGCTACAATTGCAGCCAATTTACTATACCTCTCTGCACTGCTAGAAAGGCAAGCAACAGAGGGTGAAGTAATATGAGGAGATCTCCAAAACTACTTTTTTTTCACTTTTTTGCAACCATCTGCCTGTTCGAAATAAACAAAAACCACATTTAAAAAGGTTCATGATTAGCTGAAAGGAAAACAGCTCGATAAAGATCAATATGCAAAAATCAAAAGGAGGCACAAATTAACCACAGATGGCAAGGACCATTTTTGGGATTTTGAAAAGGCAGTGAATGGATATTAAAAAAAAAAAAACTTAATCTTTTGGGAAATGGTGTTCCCGAAATTGAGAGGAAGAGAACCAACCACACCCCAGCTAGCCAATGTACTGTAATGAGTTATCAAGGGCTCAAGTCATGCAATTTTTTCATTCTCAGTTGTGACCTGTCCAAAGCATTATAGTGTGGGTGTGTGTGGGTTAATTACAAATAAAAAACTCTGACCACAACAGAAAAAATTTCAGAAAAAAATAAAAAAAGTGTTTCAACATACTGTAGTTCAGGCCTGCACAACATATGGCCCGCCGGGGCACCCCGTTCGGCATGCGACGGACCCCCTTCAACCCCCCCCCCTCGCCTGGTAGGGAAAGGAGCGCGCTCCAGCAGTGTCTGTGAATCTGCGCGCTCTCCCCTAACCCCCCGGGTCTGCTGCTAGAGCGCGCTTCCCTCACCCTGCCGTCATCACAGTTGCCGCTGCCATCCACCACCTCCTCCGTTGCCGCCGACGCCTCCTCTGTTGCCGCCGCCACCATCAGATAAGCATGGGGGGCACCATTCAAACCATACCAGTGGGAGCCCATTCAAACCACACCAGTGGGGGATGCTGACATGGGGGGGTGGGGGGTGCTGACATGGGTGGGGGGATACCGACATGGGCTGTGCGGGGCTGTTGATATGGGCTGTGGGGGGCTGCTGATATGGGCAAATTAATTTAATTTGAATGAAAGTATTTTAAATGTAATTTTGTTTCAAGTAAACATCGTAAATAAATGTGTTATTTTGAATAATAAATGCTGTTTTACCCGTGCGGACGACTCTGTTTTCCTTGTGAGGTGCAGGGGGGGAGAAGGATGATGATGAGAGGTGCAGGGGGAGGAGGGAGGAGGAGGGAGGAGGAGGGAGGAGGAGGGAGGAGGAGGGAGGACGATGATGATGATGATGATGATGATGATGATGATGATGATGATGATGATGATTTTACCCGTGCGGCCCAATTTTTTTTTTCCTTGGAGCAGTTCGGCCCTTCTCACTTTACGAATTGTGTAGGCCTGCTGTAGTTGAACATTTGGGGTTGATAGCCAAGCACAAAAAAAAAAGAAAAATTGAGTAATGTCTGGTGTTACTATTTAAGGACATTTTGAGAGTACGTCTGAGCAGGGTTTGGAACACACAGTGTACCATGTGTATTTGTTTGAAATTACTCATTAAGGCTGCACAAAAATACTATGCTCGAGTGGAAACGTGATACATTACCACTGTTTCATTACTGTGCGCCGTGTTTACATACCAGAGCAGCCTTTAATCTGCCTTCAATAAAAAGGCAATGTGTTTGTGGCAGAGGTATAAAATTAAACCTTGAGAACATACTCTGTTTTTGTGCCACAAAAAACACACGGAGACCTCGGCCTTCCACTCAGTTACTGCACATTTATACCGCGCACTATTATTACAAACATATTCACTGTTTTGGAGCCAAATACTAGCATTCCTGCAGTTGTTCTTGGTGGTGGCAGGGATTCATTGGAAACACATTTTGTTAGCACGTTCAAATCTAATAAACTGTAGCACAAATGTTTGTTAATAAAAAGGTAATATGATTACTAAGGTAATCAGGGTTCAAGGCATAATCATGTGCGTAAGAGCAACACTGTCGTCCAAAACAGTCCCACTGTCTTCAGTTATT
This sequence comes from Ascaphus truei, assembly GCF_040206685.1. Classification (NCBI taxonomy): domain Eukaryota; kingdom Metazoa; phylum Chordata; class Amphibia; order Anura; family Ascaphidae; genus Ascaphus; species Ascaphus truei. The sequence continues at coordinate 50,520,732 of NC_134483.1, read as the reverse complement.
AACATGTGTTGATCAGTGGTTCCTGTATTTTACGTGGTCTCCCCTCTTCTAGTCAAATCAACAAAGACTAAAGGCTCTATGTACCAAAGCAAAGTGGTGCAATTATGGGGAAAGCAGACTGCCACAGTGTTTATCGCCATATACTGTAAGGACGTTTCAGGTAATCCAAATATTCAGTGACCCATCATCCTGAAAAGCAATTTAGGGCCACATTCGTGCTTTTTCAAAAGACACATTTCGGCACCCAAAGACAGCTTACAGCCCATCCGTGTGTACCTTTGAAAATTGGCAGTCTTTATCACATGCAATTGTATCGGCGCAGGAAGGTATATTGTAGAATAGCACGTCTTCGTAAATATGGGCCTTAGACCCTGAAACTGAGATTGCCTTGTCAACATTTATTCCTTGAGAGGAAGCCGGCAAGAAAGCTTTCACTAATCATTGCATGATAACTGAAGATCTCTTTTATACCTCACACCTTATTTTTTGGGGGGATATTCTCATGTCATTTGAAAAACACCTTATTTTTTGGGGGGGATATTCTCGTGTCATCTGAAAAAGGGATTATTACATTTCCCAACAAACCACTTATGCCCAGACTCTCTAAACTCCGCAAGGCCATTTAACGTAGCGCTAACTGCTGTTGCATAGTAGTTGAAGTTGAAAAAACTACTTAACCTATGTTAAATTTATAATACAGATCCTTATCCTATATCTGCATTTACAGTATATCCAGAGGTAGGCAAATAAAAAACCCAGCGAAACATTATCCAACCATGTCTCCGAAGATAAATTCCTTCTGAACTCAAGATTTCTCCCTGGACAAGCATCCTTTCTGAAAAGATCTCCAACCTTTTCTACACAATAATTTTTTGTATCTGACATCACAGTCTCCATGGGTAATGAATTTGTGCCATCTACAAGCACTCATAAATCCATCGAATCATCTCATTTTTCCCAATTTAATTTGTAAATCGCCAGTTTATTCTTGTTTCCCAAATACATAACTTTACATTGATCTGTATTAAATATCATCTGCCATTTACCTGCCCAAGTTTCCAGTCTATTGAAGTCCTTCTGGACAGAAATTATATCCTGCTCTGACTGTACTACCTTACACAATTTAGTGTCATCAGCAAAGATGGAAACTTTGCTCTCTATGCCAACTTCAAGGTCATTAATAAACAACTTAAAAAGCAGGGGTCCAGTAACCTTAATGGTAATGCTGAAATAGCTAAATAAAGTAATGTAACATGTTATTGTCAGGTTAAAAGCCTAGCTTTATAAAAAAACAAAAAAAACACAGACATTAGGTTAAATGGTATGCAAATGATATGCAAATGTATCTTTGGCATAAGACTACCCTACACCCAAAGCTCTGTTAATGTCAACACCCAAAACTAACAGTACTTTATTTTTGTCACCACTACAGACACCATCACCTTCCTAGATCTTAGAATCCACATTGCCGCTGGGGGGGAAGATTGAGACAGATGTTTTCAGGAAAGCTACTTTACCTCCAAGAATATTTTATTGCATTTTGAAAGTTGCCATCCTAATTCCATTAAAAAAAAAAAAAAAAAAACGGGCATCCCTGTGGGTCAGATGTATCGCCTTCAGAGAAATTGCTCTATGGATAATACCTTTTGTTTTAGAGCCAAAGAGCAAGAACAAATGGACGTTGAGAGACCAGTTGAGAAGGAACTGCCTGAGAAAGGCAATACAACGTGCCTCCGGGTGTAAATCAGGACTCCCTTTTAGTTCCCTCTCACAATTCCCTTACACAAATGAGATTTATCTGTATTATACTGAAGTGCCGACGAGTATTCTAAAACAAATCTGGGGCAATCACCAACAAGACCCAGGTACATGCTGGGTACATGCTGCAACATTTCAGTGACATTTCTGCAGACAGACTAATGGCCCATTGGATTAACAGCGGAGGTCCCTGGCAGTCCCATGGTGATAGCCCCAGATTTTCCAAGGCACGTTTTAGAATACTCGTCGGCGCACCTGTATAGTCTACAATGGGATAATAGCCGCTGTGTTTTACAGAAACATTGGGATATTCTACGTAACGATGGTGATTTGACTGATGTAATTGGTGCAGGTGTGAATATGACTGCCAGGTGGTCCTCTAACCTTCATCACCAATTGATACACAGTTACTTAGCTAAAAGACCCTCTGAGCTCTTTCCCATGTGTGCGCCGGGTGACGGCATCAAGACTCGTCCTTGCTACTCGGAGAGTGTGGAGGCTGCTTATCTCATCGGTTTCCGATATCCGATTGGCTACTATGCTTCTGTAAAATGTCCGAACTCTCAATACTCACTACCTCGGGACTCCCATACCCTCGGATTATGATCTGCACTGGACGAGAGAAACGTATCTTTTTACCATACTAGGTGCAGGTTTGAATTGAATACCTAAACATGATGTTGTATTATATCTAGTGCTTGGTATATATTTTGTGATTACCATTTGTCCTGGATGATAGAAAGTTGCTGCTTTACCACACTAGGCGCAAGTTGGAATGGAATATCCTGCATGACGCTTTAGATCTAGGGCTATTGAGTAATATCTGCGCTAACTGTGCCGCTTTTTTCATTATATAGGTTTGAGGTTTTTCCTGCAATTTATCTGATATGATATATTTTCAAAAGTGAATCCTTTTAATTACACCGTTGAATTTATGACTCACTGATCATACTCATTGCTATTCGCATTATGTGAATAGGACATATTCCTGGTGTTGTTTTAATCGTTTTTCATTTTTGGCTGCTATCCTGCCATAATCAATTGCAGGAGTGTCTGAGCGAGTAAAGACAATGACTGGCACCGAGTTTGAAGCAGGGGAACCTGGTTCAATTCCCGGTGTCGCCTCCTTCTGACCTTGAGCAAGTCACTTTATCTCTCTGTGCCTCAGACACCAAACCCCCCCCTCCCCAAAAAAACCCACAAACATAGGATTGTAAGCTCAACGGGGCAGGGACTGTGTCTGCAAAATGTCTCTGTAAAGCGCTACGTAAAACTAGCAGCGCTATACAAGACCAAACAATTATTATTAATTATATTAATAAATTTACATAGTTTGCTTATCCCAGAGTGCCCCTTTGCTCAGGTTCCACCCTTCTTTAGGGTTCCTCTTCAATCTTTTTCATTGTTATTTTAGTCATACTTGAACCTGGAGTTACGCCCGTCTAGACACTGAAATATGGCAAAGTGTGTGGCTACGAGGAACATCAGGTGTGCTGATTAGGTATGACTTAAATAACCATGTAATTTGCCCCTGTTTTTTTTTCCTCTTCCTCCCCTCTAAAAAGCCCCATTCCAGTGTCTGGCTAAGAATAACGCCAAGACTTAAATAACGTTACATTATTTGAAGAGAACATATTGTTATCCTGAAGCAACATGATGTTAATTCTATGCTAACGAGCTCCATGGACATTTGCACATCATTTGTTTTGCGAGTGCCTCGTAAAACTCCGGCCAAATAACTTTGTTGCTGATTTATGCATTGTCACATTATTTGCCCTGATTGGATGGAGTTTAGCGAATCTGTAAGATCTCTACGGCAGATATGCTGTTCCCTAATGTGTGCTTTTATGTTAACTGAATGGATTGCACTATATTCCGTCTGTAATCTAATGTCCACTTTGTAAAGTTCTGAATACATTGTTGGCTCTATAAATACATTTATTAAAGATTCCCTCTAATCTAAGGTCTGTTCTGTGAAGCTATGCAAATTTAGGTGGGAGATTATCGATAGATAGACACACACATACATACATGTAGAGGTATCTGTACCGTGTTAGCTTAATAATAAAAAATAAATAGACAATACCATTCTGTGGCTAACTAAATGCTTTTATTTGTGCGAGCTTTCCAGATACACTGATCTATCTCTTCTTCCGGCGATGTTACAATGGATAAAGCAGAAAAGGTTTCACTTAAAAACAGTGCATCCTGGAATGTATCTGTGACTGAAACCTACCCCCTCTCAGACCCTGTGCTGTATGCGATTTATGACTTGAGGTGTTAAATGGTTCCTGAATGTTCATGATGCAAGAGTGTGTGTGTATATATGTAAATATAAATTTATAAAGCGTCCACAGTGTATACAGCGCTTTACAAAAAAGAATGTGTGGAATGGGAGTGTATTCCAATGGTGTGGGTACTGCAGGAGATAACAAACTTTTCCTGCTGCTGTCCCCCGTCTGGCGTGCTCTGGATTCGTGCCCTCTCTCCTACTTGCCGCCACGTCAGATGATGCTCCGGGGTCACGTGACGTTACCAACCCCACATTGAAGAGACCCATAACTGTCGAAACAGCTGTCTGTGGGTGGGTTTACTGGCTATGCATCTTAACCCTGGCTGTGCTCAAAGCTGTGACCATGCAGCAAGCTTAAGCCTATAGGGGAACCATGTTGAATGGTTTGAAGCAAAAGGTGGCATTGTGTGCTCATTTGCATGTCATTTCCCAGAATCCCTTGCTGCAGTGGAAGTACTGCGTGATAATGGTGAAAGGCGGGGTTGCAGACCTGTCTAAGACATGCACATGAGATATATAATCTATAGCAAATGGAAATATTACTGTATGCTCATGTGCATGTCTTAGACAGGTCTGCAACCCTGCCTTTCACCATTATCACCAGGCACTTCCACTGCAGCAAGGGATTCTGGGAAATGACATGCAAATGAGCACACAGTGTGCTTTTTAGAGGAGAGGGAGAAAATACACACACACACACACACACACACACACACACACACACACACACACACACACACACACACACACACACACACACACACACACACACACACACACACACACACACACCTATAAAAAAAAATAAACCCCAAAAGGGATTTAGACTGCACCATACTATAGGGTTAATATGAAAAACTGCAAACCCGAGACTAAAAAATCCTCAGTGAAACCATATGGATGTACTATGAGGCTCTCTTAGGACAAGCTAACCAAAAAATGATGCATTTTGTCTGTTGCCAGATGTGGTTTTGATATCCCCTAATATATTAACTTAAACAATATTCATAGACATCAACACACATAAATTGTAACATTAACAATGAAAATAAATGGATGAGGAAAAAAAATAAAACAAATGTTTCTGGAATACGTTTCCTGTTCACCTCTGTTAAACACTCGTGTTTTCCCGTCACCCCTTTCCCTTTGTAGCGGAACATTCTTCTAAAAGGATTCAATTACAAGCCAATTCCAGTATCGTTTCATCTTTTTTAACCCTTTTGCTGCTTTGCATTGTTTTGCAGGGCCAATTCTGCATTTTGTTGGCCTCCTTTCAAGCCAGTGGATGAGCAGACTTTCCCTCATTCCTCTTAACAGAAGCGTTGTTTCTCTCTGGAGACAAGGTCACAGACTAGGGCATTTCCTGTCTGAGGCAATGGCGTGTGGTTATGCAGACATAAGTGCTCTGGCAAAAAAAAGTGATTGATTTAAAAAATAAAAAAAAATAAAAAGGGGGTCACTGTAATCACTACGTATGGCAGAATCACATTCTTCCTTTCTTGTTTTATTTAAGCACTATGGATTATAACTGAAAATATATTGCAAGTGACGGATGTGTTTCAGCTGTGCACTATATTCATACAGGAAGTTAGGAAGCATAAATAAGATTAAAATATAAATTTACCACTGCAAAAAAAAAAAAAAAAATCCTATTGACTTCAAAGGGATTTTTGAAGGCACATGGTGGCCATTTTGTGTTTTTTGATGCCGAACTCCGTGATATTTGCCATGTACATGTATTATGGATCATAAACGTAAATCATTATAAAATTGACACTATACACAGCATGTTCACGTTTGTCCATTTGTGTCAACTTTTCTCCACTTGGGATATGGAAAGCAGCTATTGAGAGTTCTGGGGATCGGCAGCTGTGTCGAATGTCAGCAGCATGTGCCAAAGTTGGAGGCTGTAATTGCAGTGGTTTTACTTTAATGTCAACGAATTACACAAGTGTAAACCCGGTCTCTTTTTGGTCCCAGAGACCCCCCTTGTAGCGTGCCGAGCGATCGCGGGTGCCGCCGGAGGCAGCGACGGACCCGCCGGCATGGCGCGAAGGTGGGGGCCGGAGCAGGGAGCGCTCCGAGTCCCCGGAGTCTCGCCGGCGCACCTGGCTAGCGGGGGCCTCCATTACAGGTGCTCGTGCATGCGCAGTGGTCGCGCATGCGCAGAAAGCTCACAGGAGCCAGTACCAAGTCGCGCATGCGCAGGAGAATCGCGCACGCGGCTCCAAGGTAAAAGCAGCCTCCACGGGACTACAACTCCCATGAGGCTTAGGGCCAACTACCCCAGGTGTCCCCAAGTGGCCAATGAGAGGCCAGGATTCTCAGGCAGGGAGAAGGAGATACAATTCGCGGGCTTAGGAACGGCAGCTGGAGCTGGGAGCAGGAAGGGGGAGGAAGGGTGTAGGGAGCAAGTGGCTCCTACACCAGGTAAAGAATCCCCAGGTCCCAGGCAGGCCCCAAACCCTGTTAGGGTAGTGGGTAAGTACTGAGGGACGGCCCCTGAGGTAGGGACCCTGCCCTTAGGTGTGGGTGAGTGTGTAGTCTTGTCAGTGTCATGGCTTTCAGTGCTGTGTGCGCTGACAAGAAGGCACAGTGTGTGTGCAGTGCGGTTGCTGCAGGTACCAGGTTGAGTGCAGTGGGGTTGCTGCAGGAATTAGGGAGAAGCTAGTGAGAGGGGATCCGGGAGGTGAAGGGAGAGGTAGTGTGGGTGCAGGGGGTCAGTGACCCGCCTGCATAGGACAGTTCTACCCCGCAGGCCCTAGGAGTATTCCCTGAAGTCACCATAGGTTGCAGTGCTGCAGGGAAGCCCTATAGGATAGGAACGCCATTCACCTTACTGTGTCGATAGCTAGGGACGAAGCACAGAGTTGCGGCGGCTGCAGTCATCTGGGACCAGACGGCTGGACACCGTGATATCTGGAGGCTACGTGTCGGAGGCGTCTGACCCTTTTTGAAGCTGTTGCCGGTCTCCGCCATGACCGGAAGGTATTATTACATCAAGTGCACCAACACCGGTCAACAGGCACTGATCCCGCCTTAGGCTTAACTCTTTAGGGACACTAAGCGAGTGGCTAAAGATCTGAGCCTATACCAATACATTACCGTACATGGACACGGTGTGGAGCACGCGGTAGCGGGACAGAGACGGTATTCAATACGAGCGTGGCTGAGCCACTACCGATATAAGGATGGTACCAGTTATTAGGGTGTTAGGCATTGCGGCTAAGGTTATGTGTTAGGATATGCTGTGTGTGAATTGATATGTGTTATTGCTATGTTGCATTATAGAGTGATAAGGTTACCGTGCATTATTACAGTAAAACTGGTTGCATTCATATGTGTGTTATTGTATTTCTTGCCCAGGGCAATCTCACATCACGGGGATCCTGGGTAAGTGGAGGCGCTGCGCTATAAGTGTTACCCCAGGCTCCCAGCTAGCAGAGGCTCAGATCTCCTGGAGCCACAGGTTGTGTACAGTGACTAGTAGTCTCTTTGGGAGAGTCAGAAAAAGGGCTACACAAGGTTTAAGGAGGAGTTAACCTCAGTGCCTCAAGATCAGCTTTAGATATAGGAATAATCAACATATACTGTAGGAAACAAAAAGTATCATACACACATTGAATCACAGATGTAGCAGACATGATTGCATTCGCCGATGCGGGACATGCACAACCTGATCAGTGGGAGAGGCAGCCAGTGCCTGAATTGTAGGTACTCTATGTATGTCTTTATTTATATAGCGCCATTAATGTTCATAGCGCTACAGTATTACACGTGACAATCATATAAATAACAGATCGTGGGAATAAGTGCTTCAGACATAAAAGTAACATTGTAGAGGAGGAGTCCCTGCTCCGAAGAGCTCACAATCTAATTGGTGGGGAGAACGTACAAAGACAGTAGGAGGGCATTCAGGCAAGTGTGTCTGCAGGGGGCCAAGCTTTATGTATCGTGTATAGTATTAGCCACGATGCTACTCATATGCTTCTTTAAGCAAGTGTGTCTTAAGGTGGATAGAGAGGATGCTAGTCGGGTATTGAGGGAAAGGGCATTCCAGAGATGTGGGGCAGTCAGTGAGAAAGGTTTAAGGCGGGAGAGGGCTTTAGATACAAAGGGAGTAGAGAGAAGACATCCTTGAGCACAACGCAAGAGTCGGGATGGTGCATAGCGAGAAATTAGGGCTGAGATGTAAGTAGGAGCAGAAGAGTGTAAAGCTTTAAAAGTGAGGAGAATGGAGATCGAGATGCGAGATTTGATAGGAAGCAGGAGTGTGATTTCAGCAGGGGAGACGCCGAGACAGATTTAGGAAATAGTAGAGTGATTCTGGCAGCAGCGTTTAGGATAGATTGTAGGGGAGACAGGTGAGAGGCAGGAAGCCCGGACAGCAGGAGGTTACAGTAATCGAGATGGGAGAGAATGAGGGCCCGAGTCAAAGTTTTAGCAGTCGAATTGAATCAGAAATACTTGAAAAGGAGTAGGGCTTGCACACTTTCACCCAGCCGTGGGTGCTAACGTGTGCTACATCTGTACCAAGTTTTGTGCACTCTCTATGGAGGCGCAAATTGATGAGAAAATCCTTCCGCACATGATGCAAGTTGAGAAATAAATATCTCCAGGTAATGTATTACTTCACATAATGCTACTTCACTTCAGATATGAGATGTCAAAAAGGGGACGAGTCACAGAAATCAATGAATCATGCGGATCATTTCCTAACTTTATGGCTAATGACTGTAGGGCATTGTTACCTGTCCTGTGACAAACCCTAAGGGAGTTTGGAAAGTCTGTCAAACAAGCCACAGAGCTAGAAAATATGATATTAATTATTCTCTAAAACAAACATTTGCTATTGATGTTGCCTTTTAACAAATGTTTTTGACATTTTGGAAAAGTGCAGCGCACGGCTGCGGTTTACTCTTAATACAATCTCACTCAAAAGTAATAATTAGATTAAATCAAACCATTCCTAAAAGGTCAGTTAGCTATGTGAATAAAATAATTTGGCAAAGTCATTGGTTAAGTTTGGACCTTGGAAGGACTGCTCGTTTAATGGATGAGCAGGAAAGTGGTTCATAAACCCCCCCCACCCCCAACATAAATTACTGTGTGTGTGGCCTACAGTAATGTGAGGAGGAATAACACAAGTAGAAATGGGAATGGACTTCGGCCTAAGCATATGTACGGGTTAGGCTTGAAAGAGGGTCCTGATCTAGAGATTGAAATGAGGAAGAGCGTACAAAACAAACAAAAAAAAAAATTGGTCTGGCTAAAACTATTTGCACCTGGACTGAAAATTGGTTGAAGGATAGACAGCAGAGAGTTGTCTTAAATGGACTCTTTTCAGGTTGGGCAAAAGTTTTAAGTGGAGTGCCTAAATCAGATCGGTGCCGGGACCCCTGCTTTTTAACTTATTTAAAAAAAAAAAAATGTTACCAGGAAAAAAATAAAATCAAAAACATGTAGAGTTTCCGCTCATTTTTAAGCAAGTCCTCGGCACAAAATAATGTTGACAACATTACAAGTTATAGTTAAACATGTTTGAAGTAGGAAACAGTCAAAGTATTGAAAGAACTTTGAAAGAAAACAGGAGGCAGATTTGAGAGACTGCAGTAAATTGTTCCAGAAGTGGAGTGTGCGACAAGACCAGAGCGACCAGATTCTTTATTTAACTTTGGGACCATAAGCAGGTTTCTGGAGGCGGATTTAAAGAGATAAGTGCTGAGTACAGTAAGGATGAGAAAGAAGCGTGCTCAGATAATTGTGTACCTTTTCCAGACAGTAATCTTTTAAGGTAATAACATGTTTATTAATGACCTGGAGATTGCTCTTTTTACTAAAGTCTCCATCTTTGCTAATGACACAAAATTATAGAAGGCCGTCAAAAATCAGAGCAGGATGTAATTTCTCTACAGAAGAACTTGGATAAACTGGTAAATTGGGATGCTAAATAGCTGATTAAGATTAATACAGATAAATGTACGGTTATGCATTTGGTTACATACAGTACAAACTAAATGGGGAAAAATTCGGCCAATCCTTGATGGAGAAAGATTTACTGTTGGACAGCAATAGTGCTCAATGTCATGCAGTAGCTGAAAGGGCAAATAAGATTTATCTTGCATAAAATGAGCTATGGATGGAAGGGAAAAAATATAGTTGCCACTGTATAAATGATTAGTAAGACCATACCGTTAATATGCAGTACAGTTTGTCACCAATCCATAATAATAAAAATAAATAATAATTAAAAAAAAAAGTGCAAAAAAAGACCCACCAAATTAATAAAGGGGATTGCCTGTCTAACTCCTCTATCTAGATTGTAAGCTTTCATGAGCAGTGACCTCATTACCTCTTAGTATCTGTTTGTGCAGGTTTGTCTTCCTTGTATGTCATGGTTTATGTTTTTGTACTATACATAACTCTGCACCCCATTGTACCGCACTGCAGAATATGTTGGCGTTTCACAAATAAAGGATAACCTATGAGGAGAGGCTAGCTAAAATTAGATTTTTTACATTAGAAAAGAGGCGTCTTAAAGGGGATATGATAACTATTCATCCCAAGGACAGTACACACGTCACAGGGTTATTCTTTGAGATTGCAGGAAAGGAGGAGATTTCACCACCAACAAAAGGAAATGGTTATTTACAGTAAGGGCAGATATATATTATATATATATATAATATATATGTAAATACAACTGTATGCTCATCTGCATGTCTTAGGCAGGTCTGCAACCCCGCCTTTCCTCATTATCACCCAGCACACAGTACTTCCACTGCAGCAACGGATTCTGGGAAATGACATGCAAATGAGCACACAGTGCCACTTTTTGCTTCAAAAACCATTTTTAACATGGTTATATATATATATATATATATATATATATATATATATATATATAGTGGTTGACAAATCACCAAAAAATCTACTCGCCACCTAGTACCAAACGTGTGCTGCTTGGGCCAATATTTACTCGCCCGGGGGTTAAATCCACTCGCCCGGGGCGAGCAAATGTATAGGTTTGTCGAACACTGTGTATATAGATATGTGTATATAGATAGATATATATATATATATATATATATATAGATAGATATATATATATACACACACACACACACTATCTTTAAGAAAAGGATGGACATCTTTGTAGAAAGAAAGATATATATATAGGGATATACCAAAATAAGTCAACATAGGAAAGATGTGATCAAGGGAGAAATCGGATTGCCACTACTGGAGTCCGGAAGGAATTTAGGTTTCCCCTGAATTGGAAAATGTTTCATTGTTTTTTCCTCCCTCTGGATTAATAAACTGTAAATACAAATATAGGCCGAGTATCTCCCTCATCTAAATTTAACGTTGTTTGAACTCTATGGACATGTGTCTTTTTTCACCCTAATCTACTATGCAACTATGTAAACGCACCATATAGCAACTTGTACCCCACACTGCTGGAATCTCATCTGCTTAGTTCCTGCATGTGTATGCCAATTCCCCCAGCAGCGTTTATGCCCTGCCTTTATAATAGAAAATGGAAAACAGAACAGCGCAAGTTAAAGCTGCAGACCAAGCAATATCCTACAGTTTTTTTTAAATCAGTTTTGTACTATGAGAAAATACTTATAGCATTTTTTTTTTAAACTTTGAATTACATTTTTTATGTATTATGTAACAAGCATTTTTTGTTTCTATAGCAACCATCCCATTCTAAGGCCGTGCTTATAGTGTTGGCGACGCAACCGGTGACGTCACCCATTGCCACCTGCGAAAGTTGTATTTGTTTTTTTTTTAACGTCTGTCACCAGTGACGTCACTAGAGGGGGCGGGTCGCGCAATTTGATTGCTTTAGAGACAATCACATGTGGCAACTGTCTCTAAAAAAAATCAAATAGACCCGGCTTCCAATTTTCCAGACGTGACGTCGCTCCGTTGCCATCACGCTTACAATAAGCGCTGGCGACGGAGTCAATTGTTTTGTTTTCGAGCGACGTCGCGGCCTTAGACAGGCTCTGGCACATCCCATTTTTAGCCCTGCACCAATTGTATCTAGTGACTGCCTGGTCGCATGATCTTCCCCACAGAACTTTGCATCTTTGTTCCTCTTCTGCTGCACTGACAGTCATTTAGTGAACCACCAAGCCGAATCTTCACCGATCGATTACAGGAGAATGGATCGATCAGCAACTTAGCCAATTACTTATTGTGTGGTTTGTATTGATGCACATAAAAAAAGCAGCTTGGGCTGCTGCTTTAAATGTGAATCATATATAAAAGCATTGATAGTGATATAAGACTTAAGATCTAAAACTGTCTTTCCCTGCATCCACGTGCATCACTCTCACTCAGTGTGAAAAATAAGTCCTAAAAAATAAAGAAACTATAGCGCAAAGGGAAAATACAGTGCTACCCAACTCCAAACGCTTGTGACTCACAAGGTTTGTTCTTGATATAGATGCGATATATTAGGCAAGTTGAATAGACTCCTGGACTCCACCCTCGTCACCACCGCAACCCCGCATATGTCCCAGGAATGGACTCGGAGAACATTGAGAGGTGGGGATTAGAGGACAATGCACATATCCATTTCATCAAACTGTATTGCGCTAAGAGCTGCACCAAACTCTCACAATGTACATATACAAATAGCGTGTGTTGAGTAGCCGAGATTCGGAGATAATTTTGCCTCGATCTCGGCACTGTGACACCCACTTCCAATAGCTTTCGGGTCACGTGATCTCCGCCCTCTCGTCTCGCAGCGTTTGCCTGTGGCTCCGTCCTCTTTCCTAAGCTTGTAACCCGCCCTATGTTTACATTGTGAGTGCATGGTGCAGCCCTTATCTATTTCATAAAATTGTATTACGTTATGGGCATTGCCCGTTAATCCCCCTCTCTAAATGTTCTCTCCAAGTCCATTCCCGTGACAGATGCAGGGCTGCGGTGGCGACAAGGGTGAAGTCCAACTCACCCAATACATCATGTCTATATCAAGAACAAACCATGTGGAGTTACAAGCATTTGGAGTGGGGTACCCCCCTCGTCATCACAGATCACACTAGGCTTTTTCTTTTCCCTTCTGTGCTATAGGTTATCATTTTTTACCTTCCTAATAGTCTGCGCCAAAACACAATAAAATAAAGATTCCACAGACTTTAGAAAGCTCTCTATGATGTGATCAACTCTCTGGTTGTTTAATTATAGGTATCACAACCTACAGCCACTTTCTGAAAGTGTCACCTCAAGCGTGGTCCAATAAAGAAGACTTTCCAAGCACTATTGCGGTTACAGTGACCGGGCAGGTAGACATGAAATTATGCAATGAGCAGTACGAGTACATAGCACAAATGCAGTACTAATATAGGAAAATGTGCACATTGTTTTGTACAATAAAGCCTAGAAAATAGAAACAATTATCACTGGGAGTGCTGCAGCATTGAATACATGGTACCCATCTCTGCAGAAAGTATAAATAGGTTTCAACATGGAGATGGGGAACCGCTGTTTTAATGTAGTTTGTAGTGTTTTTTTCCCCATGTTACTTAAAAGCTGCAGATCAAACAATATCCCACGTGTTTTTTTTTAAATAAATCAGTTCTGTACTATGAGAAAATACTTAGAGCATTTTTGTTAACAACTCTGAACGACATTTTTAATGCATTATAATGTAACAAGCCTTTTTTGTTTCTAAAGCAACCATTTAGAGGTCAATACTCCTCTGCAGCCATTTAGTGAACCCCAGAGCCACAGCTTCGCCGATAGATCACAGGAGAACAGATCGATCGGCAACTTAGCTAATTACTTATTATTTAATTGTATTGATGTACATATTAAAAAAGGGGGAAAAAATAATAATGTTAAAACAAAAAACGTCAGCCTGGACTGCCGCTTTAACACATGCTAGGACAAGCAGCAAATAACAAATCAATGAAGGATAAATGAAATACAAAAGTATACTCGCTAGCATTTCTTTTTTTTTTAATCCTCTTTGACAAATTTTTTCACTACGCAAATATCTTGGCAGCAGTATTTGGGACATTGTTATTCAATAAAATCTGATATTTTCTGAGGTTTTTCAACTGGAAATATGCCTGACCGAGAGGCACAGTAAAAGCTGCCACGTTACACCACTTTTATTTTTTTTAACTATAAAAGCTGCAAAATAACTATAGGTTTATATTTGGTGATTTTTGCAAATAAAAAAAAAAAGGTGAGGGGAAAAAAAAAAAAAAATTCTGCAAAAACTGAAGGATCTGTTACAGGCTTCCATCATTAAAAATAGGGCACAAAATGTTATGAATTCCTGACTGGAGTTTGGAGACAAAGACATTCTCAGGATTTCCTGCAAACCTTCTCTTTAACTGCCTGTGTGCCAATGCTGGAATTTCCTCAGATGCCAGGCCTTGTGTTAGCTGCATTGGGAAATTCCAGGACTTCACATTTGCATATTTCTGGACAATGGTTCCTAGAAGAGAACTGCTAATATTTTCCTGCTGAAATCTGTAGGTTTGATGCAGGTTATAATACCTTTTAAGGGAACTTGCGAGCTCTTCATACAGGCACCTATAGTGTACATAGCTTGGAATACCTTCACAGCTCTTTTATTCTAGCGCATTATTAATATTTCCCATTTAAAAAAAAAAAAAAAAAAAAAGTGTTTAATGCAGCAACTCCCCTAGAAGGATGTATAGGCGTTTAACTCCTAATGTTGTTATCTGGCCCCCTATGCATGTGCTGCTCTTTTTCTGTGTGTTAAAGATAATGTTTTTCATCTCTAGCATCTGCGGTTATTATGTAACAGTTACACTGGAGAGAGTTACATTTTAACCACCCTGTCACACTAGAGCAGGCCTGCACAACATACGGCCCGTCTGGCCTCTCTGTGCGGCCCGCGATGACTCTGGCCGGGCACCAGTTAATTAAATAAATGAAAAAAAAAAAAAGTTTAAAAAAATTGCGGCGATTGTGAAAAACGGGCTTGTGAAAAACGGGCTGGTGGGGGGGGGGGGGGAGTGTGAAAAACGGGCTGGTGGGGGGGGGTGTGAAAAACAGGCTGGTGGAGGGGGGTGGGTGTGAAAAACGGGCTGGTGGGGGGGGGGGGAGGTGTGTGAAAAACGGGCTGGTGGTGGGGGGGTGGGTGTGAAAAACGGGCTGGTGGGGGGGGGGGGGGGTGTGAAAAACGGGCTGGTGGGGGGGGGGGTGGGTGTGAAAAACGGGCTGGTGGGGGGGGTGGGTGTGAAAAACGGGCTGGTGGGGGGGGTGGGTGTGAAAAACGGGCTGGTGGGGGGGGGGGTGGGTGTAAAAAACGGGCTGGTTGTGAAAAACGGGCTGGTAGGGGGGGGGCTGCTGACATGTGAGGGGGGGCTGGGCTGCTGACATGTGAGGTGCAGGGGGGGGAGAGAGTGATGTGAGGTGCAGGGGGGGAGATACTGATGTGAGTTGCAGGGGGAGGGTGAGAGTGATGTGAGTTGCAGGGGGGGGGAGAGAGTGTCATATTGAGGGGAGGGGGAAAGTCATATTAAGGGGAGGGGGAGAGAGACATGGGGGGATGCTGACTTGTGGGGGGGGATGCCGACATGGAATGGGCTGGGGGGATGTGGAGGCGGTTATTGTATGTTTGATGTGGAGGGGGGTATTGTGTGGTTGAGGGGGAGAGATGGGGGTATGAGAGATAGATGGGGAGTATCGTAAAGATTGATAATGAGGGGTTCTGGGGGAGATATGAGGATGATGATGATGAGAGGTGCTGGAGGAGAGATGATGATGATGATGATGATGATTTAACCCGTGCGGCCCAAATTTTTTTTCCTTGGAGCAGTTCGGCCCTTCTCACTTTACGAGTTGGGCAGGCCTGCACTAGAGAATGACCTATTACGTTTTGTGAACAAATAACTACCAAGGGGTTAACTTTAATTTAAAGAAATACCTATTTTTCCTCCATCTCCTGTGTGAAGGTTACCTGGGTTCTTATGGTGTCTATTAGTGGACCAATAAAACAAAAATCGCAAGCAATATGTTTATAAGTAAAGTGACTTGTGACTGTGTACAAATGTACCAGAGATTTGACCTGATCTGGATATAGTATCTTCAAAGGGGGCATCATACAACTTCCTGGGTCCTTTCTGGCCAGCAGATGTGAGAAGAGGGTCACTACAGTATATCACTTAAGATTCCCCATAATGTGAGAATTAAAATATTATACAATTGACAACGATAAAAGATATAGGATTTAGGACAAGCTGAAATATAGGATTGGACAGTGTATGTTGTGTGCGCGGTTTGCATCTCTCAGATATTTGTTTCCCCCTCCAAAGCAGAATTTGCATTATTAAAAATGATATCTACGCCTTTGGCAAAATCATACAAATAAACAACAAAAAAGGCAGCTCTAATAGAAAACTACTGAAAATGGCCAGCAGCCTGAGATATAACTCTGACACCCTAGGTCAGATATAGAGCAAAGAAAAAAAGGGTTATATCTGTGGCGCTTGGCCCCAAGGTGAATATATAAAAAAAATTAGTATACAACCGGATGGAAGGTGGTGTCCACTTGGGTTCTCCTCATGAAGACGATCAATCATTTAAAAATTATATAAAAGGCAAAAATAGTATAATACAGTAACTAAAAGACATGCAACAACACTAACACATACAAGACAACGAATGCTGAGAATCAAATGACTGATTTTAAATAAAAAACATTTAATACAACAACTCAATGTATAAAATTATAACACTAAAAAGAATGGGTCACATGTGCACTCCAACACTAACTAGGCTGGCCGCATACCAGACATTGAAAAGTAGAAGGCAGTGGATAAATCTGAGAGTATCCCCTCTCGTGATGGCAGGTTTCGGCTCCCAAACATCTCACACGATCAGCAGGGGCTTCCGAGGGGGACCCTCCTTGCCTTCCACATCACAGACCTCCGCTGGGAAGACGAACCGGGCAGCGTGTCGCAGGAACAAGCGTCACCACGTGCGCAACAGCAGCGCAGTATGCAAGCCAGCAGCAACAAGCCTGCGGAATCGTCAATGTCCAGCTCAACACAAGATCAACCGTGGACAGCACAATGGCTGGGAAAAGTCTGTGGAGATGATAGTACAAGTGTGGTGGGTACTGTAACAACAGCAGTGCACACGTAGACCACACTACGCGTTTCGGAAGACTGCGCTTCCTTCCTCAGGGGTGAAAAAGTAGTGCCTCATTCATGCAATGTCCACCTATAAGTAGTCCCGGTTTAAAAGGTACAATGCCTCAATAAAGGAATGGACATGCGCAATAGCAGCAAGGTGTCTGAAAGTCTCAGCAAACGAAAAAATATTGACATACAATACATTAAACACATACTCACTACAAATAACAACATGGTTTATAATAAATGTCAAGGAGAGCTTAATGGTAACCACCCCTTGGGGTATATATTTAGACTAAAAATGCATAATGTACAAATACATATAAATGCATGAAAAATTCTACCAACGCTATCAAACTTATAAATAGTTTAACATTTTAGGATTTTTAGGATGTACTGTATACATGATAATATGTAGCCCCAAAATGATAAGCGACCTATGAGAATGGAACATAAACATTGAACAGATACGGGACAGACAGTATGCAAATGGAAAAACAGAGCCTAAAGCCCCACAGAGATAGACCCCAAACCCATAGTGGGTTATTGTGGTTTCATTCTCACAGATTAAATTAATTCATTATACACACTCACTTCACATATTAGGCACTGGGAAGTGGGTCTTTAAATGTTTATATCAGTTTTATGATAGCTCTTTTATCCATCAAACACTTTACACTTAGTAGGTAATTAATATAGTTTATCACAATTCTTTATTAATCCTAATGGGTTGTTTTTGTGCTGGATACTGCACGTATGGTCAAACATCATATTATGATATTATGTAATTTTTTGACAGGGGTTGGAACGGTTTGGGGTCTATTTCTGTGGGGCTTTAGGCTCTGTTTTTCCATTTGCATACTGTCTGTCCCGTATCTGTTCAATGTTTATGTTCCATTCTCATAGGTCGCTTAACATTTTGGGGCTACATATTATCATGTATAAAGTACATCCTAAAAATCCTAAAATGTTAAACTATTTATAAGTTTGATAGCGTTGGTAGAAGTTTTCATGCATTTATATGTATTTGTACATTATGCATTTTTAGTCTAAATATATATACCAAGGGGTGGTTACCATTAAGCTCTCCTTGACATGTATTATAAACCATGTTGTTATTTGTAGTGAGTGAGTATGTGTTTAATGTATTGTATGTCAATATTTTTTCGTTTGCGGAGACTTTCAGACACCTTGCTGCTATTGCGCATGTCCATTCCTTTATTGAGGCATTGTACCTTTAAACCGAGACTACTTATAGGTGGACATTGCATGACTGAGGCACTACTTTTTCACCCCTGAGGAAGGAAGCGCAGTCTTCCGAAACGCGTAGGGTGGTCTATGTGTGCACTGCTGTTGTTACAGTACCCACCACACATGTACTATCATCTCCACGGACTATTCCCAACCATTGTGCTGTCCACGGTTGATCTTGTGTTGAGTTGGACATTGACGATTCCGCAGGCTTGTTGCTGCTGGCTTGCATCCTGCGCTGCTGTTGCGCACGTGGTGATGCTTGTTCCTGCGACACGCTGCCCGGTTCGTCTTCCCAGCGGAGGTCTGTGATGTGGAAGGCAAGGAGGGTCCCCCTCGGAAGCCCCTGCTGATCGTGTGAGACGTTTGGGAGCTGAAACCTGCCATCACGAGAGGGGATACTCTCAGATTTATCCACTGCCTTCTACTTTTCAATGTCTGGTATGCGGCCAGCCTAGTTAGTGTTAGAGTGCACATGTGACCCATTCTTTTTAGTGTTATAATTTTATACATTGAGTTGTTGTATTAAATGTTTTTTATTTAAAATCAGTCATTTGATTGTCTCAGCATTCGTTGTCTTGTATGTGTTAGTGTTGTTGCATGTCTTTTAGTTACTGTATTACACTATGTTTGCCTTTATATATTTTTTACATGATTGATCGTCTTCATGAGGAGAACCCAAGTGGACACCACCTTCCATCCGGTTGTATACTAATTTTTTTAATATATTCACCTTGGGGCCAAGCGCCACAGATATAACCCTTTTTTTTTTAAATCATACAAATACAATGAGTGTAGCATTATTCTAGGGGTTATAGGGACAAAGTTATGGGGTATTTTATACTCGCAGATTAATTTGGGGTTTACAATTACTCTCTCTCTGAGTATTAAAAGTCACAAAAGATTGACGAGTGAGAGATAAGGCACAGCCACAAAAAGTTGGCCTATCCTTGTTACAAAGCAAATGTTTTGAGTTTAAAAAGAATGAGTCTGGGTACAAAAATAAAATAAAAAATTCAACCAAGGAGGGCGTTAAATAAATAAACACGAGTGTTCTAATATCTTCAACATCTTTGAAGGAATCTAATATTGTTCGTTAACGTACAGTATATGTTCTGTGTTACGCTTTTATATTTCTCGAACATTCCTTTTCTGTAAACAAGCACTGTACACTTGGTATATTAAATCTAAAAAAAAAAAATCTGTGTCTTTTAAACTTTTGATGATATTAACCTAATTTTTCAGATACATTTTGCTACCTTGCGTTCGTGTGTTAAGTACATATTTTTCTACTAACTGGTAATCAGAGACTAGTAAGGTAAAAACCATAAATTATTCCTTGGTGGTGGCAGTGTATTGAGGTGTAGTGGGGCGTTTTATGGGGGGAGATATTGCTAATTGTTAGTGCTTTGCGGGGATGTAAGGGAGTCAGCTGTTATCAATCCCTTTCACACACAGTCACGTGCACACGGGTAGTTCCTCACACAACCGGACACCTAACATTGGAAACGCGTATCTCCTCTGAGGAGCATCAGATTTAAAGCTGCAGTTCAGTCAATATCCTGCATGTGTGTTTTTTTTAATAAATCAGTTCTGTAGTAAGAAAAAATACTTTTAGCATTTTCTGTTTTTAAAAAAACAACTTTGAGAGACCAATTTTCTTGTATTCTATTTTAACAGCCATTTGCTCAGGCACTGCCCCTTCATGTCCTGTCACAAGACCTGGCACACCCCTTTGTCAGCCCTGCCCTCCCTCTAGCACGTCAGTGCAGGAGTGCTCATGAATATTCATGAGCTTCCACTGAGTGACAGAAACAGAAGAAAAACAGATCCCTTCACTAATTATTTAACCAAATTTCGCCTATCAATACATGGAGAACGAATTGACCTGCAGCTATACAGTTCTTTAGGTAATTAGAGATTGCACACATGAAACTATTGAAGTAAAAAAAAAAATAAAAAAAATAAAAAAAAGACTGAACTGCAGCTTTAAAATAAAAAAAAACATTAGAAAAGGACAAAAGATTTCTTAAAAGTAAAAAACAGGTGATCAACACAGAATGTTGCTCTAAAGTAACCTCTCTTATCAAGCTACAATATACAGCCGAAAATGACAATGCATGTTCAACAATGTGAAGTTTGTTCTCCATGGGAAACAGAGTCACAAAAACATGCTACTTTTAATAGCGACTTCTATTTATTGATGAAGCTGACATAGCACAGTTTGCTACAATACAACCTGGGAAACAACAATGAAATGGACTTTGACTGTGATTTAATCCAGATCTCCCAGGAGGACACATGCCTGATATCTACAGCATTACAGCCCCAGCCACATTAATGATCTGCTTTAAAGCTCAGACTAAGGCTGCGTCCAGGGTTGCAGCAGCCGTGCGGAGGCGCGCTGAGGGAAAGCAAGCGCTTTCCCTGGCCTTGGTTAGCGCGCCATCCGTGGGCGTGTCGGGGGGTGGGCCAGTGACATCACGGAGCTGGTTCGCCCTCATTGGGCGAACCTCTCACGTGACCGGCCCTGCGCTCCTGTGAGCGCTTGAAAATTTTCTAAGACCAACGCTTCCGCACGCTTGCGGAAGCGTGCGCGAGCCCCTGCTAAAGCCGCTCTCATTGCGGCTGCAGGGGCTCACTGGTAAGCGTAAGCGCGCCTCAGCGCTGACCATGCCCGAGGCCTAATGAGCAATCTTGGATATTTCTGCCTACAGAAACAAAACTCAGTACAATACTTGAATAGAAACAAACACACACTTGTTGTGTGTGTTATCTTCAGGTTTTCCCTTTGAGAGTAAATCATGGTACTTAGAAGACAATGTGATTCTGCATACACACTTTTTCTTTTCCCTCCCTCAGCATAAGTGGGAAGCAGGGAGAAGGGGGGGGGGGGTCTCTGGAGCTGAACCACATTAATTTGAGTTCTGGTGACCCCCTGCTTCCTGGGATACTTGCCTCCGAAGGTGTCCTTGGTATCATCCCCTGCTGGGGAAACAAAATGGGGGTTTTAAATTTCCTACGGCATTGGCCAATAGGAAGCAGCAACGTCATCCTCCATGATTTCCTATTGGCCTGTGTGCCACGGGACATTTAAGAGCCAGTAAATACTGGAAGCACCTATGGAGGCAAAAATCCCCTGAAGCAAATGGACCCCGAAGCGGAAATGAGCACGCTTCAGTTTCGGAGGTCCTCTGTTTTCCACCTATGCGGTAGGTGGATGACTCCTTTAAAAGCAGCAGTCTGCCCTGGTTATCGCAGGGGGAAGCTTTCCAATGGTTTTACTTTTACTCACTGATCTGTTCTTGCACTTTTCTATGCCGTTTTAATTTATAAAATCCGCACCTCCACTCAGGAGACATAGAACGCTTGGATTTTTGAGTGTACGGGAGGTTAAAATGGAGCTCTCGGCCAAAATAAGTCCAGTTTGAGGTAAACATGGTAACAACCTCAGATACTAATGAGGATTCTTTTTCTTTTAAAACACAAAAGAAACCTTATAAAATATAAATAAAAAGTAGAATAGTACATGCTCAGGTGGCAAGATACATTACATGAGTAAAGCTCATCTAGGCTGCGGAAGGGATTGTTGCTTTAAGAGATTCATGCATTCCTTCTCCCCCCCAGGCTTTGTGGTAAA